>NC_136967.1:17787540-17812540 GCF_032717465.1 Coenobita brevimanus
TTCAACTGCATTAGAGGTAAGGATATGCGTACTGTCTCTGTCTCTCTTGAACATCTTTACACCAGATGATAAATATATACTTTCTGACTGACAGATTTGCACAGTATCATCATCATCACCATCATTAACAACCCAGTAATAATAAAAGAAGTAATAGTAATGATAATGTTAAAAATAATAATAATAACTATAAAAACAATAATAATCCATCCATCCATTATCCAATCCTATGTTGCCCCATGAGGAGCGTAAGAGCTCCGGGCTAGGCAAATTGTTCCTGACATTTAAGATGACCGTGACCAACCTCACTCATCCCTGAGTGGCATTATGTGAGCAATAAACCTCAAACACCCCTTGGATATAAACCTACACAGGCTCAATCCGATTGGAGCGCCTTAATTACCCACTAAACCACCAGGCGCCATAATATGATTATATGGTTACCACCCAGCATAGTAAATGGATTCCTGGTGTACAGGAAACCATTCGGCTTATCACGCAGTATAAAGTCACCCATAGGCAGCAGGAGGAGGAAAGAATGAAGGAAAGAAAGAAGAAGAGGGAGTGCAAAGTCACCCGTAGACAGAAGGAAGAGGGAAGAAAGACTGAAGAGGAAGGAAGGAAGAGAGGAAAGGGCAGACATCCAAAGCAGCACTACATCGAGTGAGTGAATGGTCAGCCCCCCATACTACTACTACTACTACTAACCATCTTTATCATCATCATAGCCATTACCCGGCAATTACACAGGTCTGCAATATTTGTCATTATTTTATTTTTACTTCTGTATATTTATTTTTTATTGCACTAATGAACACAGTAATAAAAGACATTTAGAGCGTTTCCATCACAGCATATTCTTATATTACATTAAAAAGAAATTTAATTAAAACATAGCAAATGATAAAATTCCATCGACCTATACAATATTGTTCTAAATTAACTGAAAATTAATATTTTTGGTCAATGTAGTTTTTTCAACATATACATAAAGGAAACAACACGGTATATTCCATGACTCACAAATAACTTCTCTAGTCTTTGTAACTCCTTAGTTTTTTTTGCTCCAGTCTTCGTTTTGTGGCCACTCGTTTGTTCACATTTTCGTGTGCGTCCCAGTAGTCATCGAGCAGTAGTCCGCTATCATACTGACATCCCAACGTCCCTGGTACTTTCTTTCCATGTCCTTGATACACTGATGGAGTCTTTCACTTCACTCACCGATGCAAGATTTTCGGCGAAAAATTCCAAATGCGAATCCAAAAAGTGAACTTTGAGATTCATGTTGCAACCGAACTCCTTAAACTTGACCAACAAATTTCCCATAATTTCTTTGTAATTTGGATCCTTACTGTTACTCCAAATTTAGAAATTACTTCCCTAAATAGTACCCAAGCCTGTCGTTCCAGGTCGTTCATTGCACCATCAAATTCTGCGTCAGAAATAAGTTTCCTAATATCAGTTCCAGTTAATACGCCCTCTTTCAATTTAGTTTCAGACAAACCAGGAAGCTTTTGGCACAAATACATAAAACAGGCTTCATCTTTTGGTCAGGCTTTGACAAACTGCTTCATTAATCCAATATTAATATGAAGCGGTGGTAGCAACACTTTGTCTGGATTCACTAAGGTAGGTCTGATGATGTTTTTAACACCAAACTATAGAGTTTTTCTATTTGACCATTCCTTCTGAACCCAAAGTAAATCCTTGGCTCTGCTGTCTCATTCACAGAGAAAACATGTGAATTTTGTTAATCCTGACTGCTGACCCAGTAAGATACACAGAACTTTCAGGTCCCCACATACGAACCAACGATGTTCATTGTAGTTGTTTTTCTCGAGAAGATTTGCCAGATTCTGGTACGTTTCTTCAGTGCTAGGACTGAGCAACAGGTATTGATGCATATTTATTACCATTATGAAGTACTCCTTTCAGGCCTCATCTAGATGACTCTATAAATAGTCTCAGTTCTTCTGCATTATAATCTCTGCTAAGTTTCTGCACTGGGCCACCTACGTCAGTGCAATCAACCACGGATCAGTGCAATAAACCACTATTTTCAATACAAAATCACTGTGATAAAAAAAAAAAAAACACACTCCACTGAAAGTAACTTCCAAGCACACTCGTCAACTAAGTCACACTGAGATATGTTTGCTGCGCTCCGATACCGGTATGACCCATCACTGTGTTGTGTTCCAGCTATATTCTGGCTTATTATCAAATATAATAACTGCATTGTTTTAAACATGGATTTTAATACTAGAAAATACTAAATTCAAAAATATAATCATTGTAATAAAATATCGATATGTAAATAATTATATAATGGGAAATTATTTAAAAAACTATAATTGAAAACTAAAAAAAGGGTTTTGTAAGAAAATGTCACGTGATGGAGAAAAATGTTTTCAGTTTTGAATCCAGCACGATAAATATATAACAGTTACATGAGACAAATAATTTTTTTTCAGTGTATACCTGTGTTATAAACGGTGAGTAGAAATCAGAGAGGAACGGGAACACACGGTGTAAGAGTACGCAGTGAAACTGTCCGTATGCCAGTTCACTCATCACTCAGGCCTGTGCAGTTCAGTGTTTCACAATCACTGAAGATAATTATAAACACCAGTACTCAAATACTTCCACATACATATACTGAAATGATGTTATGTATTTCCACATTGTTCATGTACACAGCCTCATTTCGTGTATCATATCCGTCTGACACACAGTCTCATTCATAAAGATCAAACTTAGTGTACGTACTCCCGATGCGCCTCATCGTAGTCAGTCACACACACACACACACACACACACACACACACACACACACACACACACACACACACACACACACACACACACACACACGCACGCACGCGCGCGCCCATTCTCCTACACTCATATTTGTGCAGATTTACACTAATGCACTTATATCAACAGACTGGAAACATTTCGCTTTTAAATATTCTTTTTAAAACATTTTTTAAAAATACGTAAATAAGAAAGGTTGACAACTACAGCAGGCATGCCGGTCCATAGTACGTAGCTCTTGTCTTAGGATGCATAAAGATTAAGAACCTCATTCTCATTGATAGATCTGCACGACTTTCTATCACTTTTTCTGTGCCTATCACCATTTTAATGCTGGTGCAATTGTTAGCACGATTGTGAATGCTGGTGCGATAGTGTGATGCTGAGTCCTGGCGTATTGGTGAGTACACAGGACCTGGAAGTACAGATGACAAGAGACCTGCTGTCCCATAACGAGATTATCTGTTGGAAAAAATGCCAGTTTTTCCAAGATCTAACCAACGTGTAAGAGAAAAAGGTAGAAAAGAAGAAGAATCTCCCTCCCCGCATCACACTATCCGGTTAAACCTGTAGGATAAAGATAAAAAAAAAAAAAAAAAAACACTATGCTTCTTAGAGAGAACATGAACTGGAAATTTTTATAGAGGAGGCAGAAGAGGAATGACTATGCACCATTGCCAAATATGCTCATTATTAAGCAAACGTATCTGAGTCGTCAGCATCATTTCGACCTGGAAATAAACACCACAAAGTTAGTTACAGCTGGCTAGCCGAATTTTTAACGTATCACTAGTTTCTCACTTATTACTGTTGCTGGTAGCCTTTTAGCGAATATTAAGTAATTTTTCTCTACTGTATATTAGTGTCGCATCTCTTGCTTCTAGGTTGTATTCAGTTATTTCTAGTCACAGTATCATCCTGTATGTCGAATAAATGGTCACATCTAATACCGTCATGAACTTTAATACTTTATGAACTTTAAACATATGTATTAGCTCTTCTCTGAGTCGTCGCTTTTGTAGAGAGAGCATATTTAGTTTCTTTAGTCGTTCGTAGTATGGCAAATTTCACAGCGATAGGATCACTCTTCTTGCTCTGCACTGCAAAGTCTCGAGCCTGTCTTCTTAATTAGATTCGGGGACCAATGCTGCACACAGTATTCTACGTGTGGCCTTATTATCGACGTATACAGCTTAGCGAATACATCGAGCTTTTTTTGATCAAAGTTCCTTGCTAAGAGGTCGAGCATTTGTTTGTCTTGTTACTGGTTACTATACAATGGAGTTTTTGAAGTCGTTACTGATAATAACTCCTAAATCCTTCTCGTTCTTTATTTCCGTCGGTGGGGTATCGAACATGCAGTATTCATAATTAACTTTTTTTATTTACTTTTTTTTTTTTTTTTTTTGCCAAAGTTTACATTTATTTACACCGAAGTTCACCTGCTATTTCTTCACTCCAGTAGGAATTTATCCACATTATATTGTGTGCTCATATATTGGCAGTCAACTTTCGTAATTACCTTGCCCCAAATTTTCGTGTATCTGCAAATTTTGCTGCCTTAGAAACGAGTCCATTTTCTAGATCATTGATATAAACAGCGAAAAAGAATGTGGCCCTAGAACTAATCCTTGAGAAACTTCATTTGTTAATTCTAACCAGTCTGATGATTCTCCATTTAATACGGTACTACACTCTGCTTGCGATTCGTTAACCTACCACCAGTCCAGGAGCATGATTTGTTTGACAGGCCGTGGACATAAAGTTTTCCTTTACTCTTAAATGGAGGACCTTATCAAGCGCTTTAATTATATCTAGGTATAAGACATCCTACGGTATTTTTGCGTCCCAGTTATCGTATATATTTGTAAAAAATTTTATGTGAACTGTTTTAACGAAACCCGTGCTGACTGTTTTTTATTAGATTAAGCTTATTAAGGAACACGGTAAATTTATCTCTAACATTTTTGTCCAAAAAATTTGCATGGTACTGACGTTAGGCTTACTGGGCCGTAACTTGTGGTGCGTTTTTATATCGTCTCTTTTAAAGACAGGTGATATATTGTATTTGCGAGCTTCCATTCATTAGATGTTCCACATTCAGTTAATGATTTACGGAATATCTTGCTTATAGGAAAGGCTAACTGTAACATTCATGCAATATGCGAGGAGATCTCTGGACCTGGGTCAGGGCCAGCTGATTTATTTGGGTCGATTCTCTTAAGATAACATAGCGCTTAGTGCCCTGCCACTTTGTTGATTGATAAATTAGCATCTTCTGATCCTGATAAAACCAATTGTGGGATGGAGTTGTTTACGTTATCTTCTTAAGTGAAAACATTGAAAGGAGTCGTTCAGTATTGCTGCTATCGGTTCGGGTATCACGGACGAGATCACCATCCGAGTTTAGTAGAGAAATTATGCTATCTCTTGTATTTTTCTTACTCCTCACGCAATGAAAAAAATAATTATAATTTAGGGTCTGATTTTGCTTAACGGAAAACTTTTGCCTCATAGTCTCGTTTAGTTTTCCGAATAATTTTTGTACACTGGCACTATGACTTAAGATATTTCTTACTGCCATTTTGATTTTCTGTACATTTGTATTTTTTATATGCTCTACTCTTGCGGCCGATGATTTCGTCTGAATTCTTCGACATCCAGGTCAGTTTGTTAATGGGATTATTTCTTTAGGTAACTTTCGCAATATATATAAATATTTTTTTTGTTTAATAGACATCAGTTGATATGTGAATATTTCCCACATATCTTCAACATTACCCACATGTACTAACTTCATCCAAGTGGTGTTGAAAATTCCCTTTTTCACATTATCGAAGTCAGCTTTTTAAACGTTAAGCACTAAACGGATATACTGGTCTTACCGTTGACGTTAACTTCAAGTTTAATGGTAGGATGATCGCTGTTGCTAAAATTTTCACCGTCACATAAATATATTAGATCACTGTTGCTAGGGCATTGTCGTGTATATGATTACCAAGCGACGGTGTTTCCACTATCTTACTTAAAAAATGCATCATCTATGAATTCTAATAACCTGTTTCCTACTTTGTCTAAACACAAATTATTCCAGTCAATATTCGGGATTAATAAAGTCACCCAAAATAATGTAGCCCATTTTTTCCATTGCTGATTTTTTTCGTCATACAGTATTATATCGCTTTCCTCATTTAACTTGCTCGGTCTGTGTATTACGTTTAAACGAATGGATTTATTACTCTGTAGAAATTGCGACAAATAAAGAACTGTAAGTTTCAATATCCAGTTTTCTGATCCGTAATGTGTTTATATGGTTTTTGTTACACATTAGATCTCCCATGTCGATATTGTGCAGTCGTTATTTTTTTAATATTATACCCATCTCCAATAAGGTGCTGTTCGCCAGGGATTAACAATGAATCTGTAATCACAATTATGTTGGGATTTCCGGCAGTTGCGTAAGCAATCATATACATAATATTCATAGTATGGCTGGATCTAGTAAGGCTGTAAGAAACACAAAAATTAGCCCTACTTAATCATTTAAATCCTCAGTCCATGTGACAGTACTACAAGCCATTGACCTGGCACTCCCTCTCTCCTCACAAAACCCCTGTTTGTCTACTCACATCTGAAGTGAGGATAGATCTGCCTGACTTTCCTGGAGAATTGATTTCACCTCACTAACCCCACCTCCACTGGCAGCAGAGATTGGGTTATTAGCAACAATGCCATTAATTGTCCCTCTTTTCACCCCTTTATCATTATATAAAGCTTGCCCCACACAGTCATCTACAACCCTACCTACCTTTTCTGCGTTATTGAGGTGAAGACTGTCTGTACCATACAAGCTCCTGTCATGACTAAAATTTTCCCAAAACTCAACAAACACCACACCCTCCCTCCCGTATAGAATTTCTAGCCTACTACTGACTCCTTCATTTTACTGAGAATTTCAAGCCAATGTCAAATTTTGGTAACAGACTAGAGATAACTAACTTCCCATGACGTTCGTTGAACTTCCTAACAAGGTCCCACTACTGCATCTTCTCTGACCTGCCTGAAGCTACATTATTGGTCTCTACCACAGTAACAAAGACCGAGCCGTCTGAGGTGTTGCTAAGACATCACCTCTCAGTCATGACCTGTACTCAACATCCAGGAAAGTTAAAACGCATCCTTTTTGAACCCTTTGTTTAAAACTTCTTCTCCTGATGCCTGATCAATGAATCGCCAACAAGTATGAGACTATGCTCATCCCGCACTTCTTCATCTAGTACCTAAAGTCTATTCCTAATAGGTACACTCCTATCAACGTTACTTTAATCTTGCACCCTCCCTTTACTTGCTGGAAGACATCACTATTATTTAGCCTCGTCTCGCCATTATCTATCGTAGTTTCTAAGTTGCCTACCTTGCCAAACACTTCTGGTTCTACCTCAACATGCACTGCCTTAACACTCACCATTCCAGCCTCATTCTCCCAAGCTTTCAACGTGTCATTTAACACTTCAGTTGCTTCATTGTTTTTCCTCATTTCAGAACAATGCCTACTTGTTAACTCACAAAACAAACAACACATATACGCACCTTCTTTCGTCATGAAATTTCTTAAAAACTCATTAGAACACATGCAGCAGGAAAACAGTTGGACAGACGCCATTTTTAAGATATCACTATCTATATCTTACGGGAAAAAAAGTCAGGATAGGACCTCTTGGAATAGAATCATGTAGCATCACCAGCGAAGATAAAGAAATATGCTCTATCCTAAATAATTATTTCGTATCAGTATTTACCAAGGAAAATCCAAACCTGGTCCCTCAAGCATCAAATATTTAGAATGATAATACGGACAATATTCTTAGTAAAATTACCATTGGCAAGAAGGAAGTATTGAAAGAAAGAAATAAGTTAAAGCCTAAAAACTCTCCAAGTCCGGACGATATATATATATGCAAAAATTATATAGGAAACCTAGGAAGAAGTATGCCAACCACTTACAACGTTATTTAATGACTATTATAACATAAACGAAAGTCAGCACGGATTCAGCCAAAATCGATCCTGCCTCACAACCTTGTAATACGGTAGATAACTTTAAAGCCTACGATATTATTTATGTGAACTTCAGTAAAGCTTTTACCAAGAATTCTTGAAACTGCAAAATAATATTGAAACACTGTACTAAGAAAGATTGAGGTTAATTGGGAGCTTTCACTAATGAGGCGGCTGCTCATCCTTTGGGTCCACTTATCGTTAAGTTCCGCAATCTCTTAAATCTTTTAAGAAAGTCCTCTGGACGCCCTTTAATGATGTGCTAAGCCCCACGGCTTAAAGACTACTAATTTCGTCGCATTTTCTCCTTATCTGATCTTTAATCTGAAATATCAAGGCAGAGTTTGATGAAAATGTCCTTTAAAAATATTGTAAACAGCAATGACAACATAACAACAAGCACTCAGTAAGTGGAACACCCGTGATGATCAACTGGTCTAAGGGCCAAATATTTTAATTTGCCATGTGACCTTGACTTTCGACAGATTGCTCTCAAAGTCGTATTACTTCATTCTTGCCTCTTTAATCCCCCCACCAACTTTGGTTCAAATCAGGTCAAAATTGTTCGAGTTGACTTTGGCCAGTGACCTTGGTCTTTGTCCTTTACCCGCCACCTTGGCCTTTGATTGTTCTCAAAATCGAATCTCTGTTCTTGTTTCAGCCTGAACCCTTCCACAGAATCTAGTCTACCTCGGATAAAATTGCTTAAGCTGACCTTGCCATGTGATCTTGACCTTTAATCTATTGCTTTCAAAAACAATAGGTTAGTCTCTTGAATTATCCTTAACTCATCCACTAAGTTTCATCTAAATCAGATAAAAGAATGCTTTATTCATTTTGTTCACACTTGGGTCGAGCTATGACCTTGCTGTATGACCTTGGTCTTTGATTGTTTTCAAAATTGACTTTCTTCTTTCTTACCTGACTTTTAATCCTTCCATTGAATTTGGCTCAGGCCAGATTAAAACTGAGTTCACTCTGCCCAGAGACCTTAGCCTTTGACTTTTCTTTTTGACCTTGACCTTTGATAGATTCTCAAAATCGAGTTCTTTTATTTTTGCCTTATTTTCAATCCTTCTACAATGTTTCATCTAAAATCAGTGAAAATTAGATGTTGGTTTTGCCCCGTGACCTTGACCTTGGATCTTCTGTTCTCAAAAACCTCATTTTTACTTCTTGGCTCACCTTCAACACTTCCACTAAGTTTAGGTTAAAGTGAATCAAACCTGTTTGACTTTTTTGTAAACAAACATAAGCACAGGTAGAACTTTGACCCTGCACTGTGACCTTGACTTTTCACTGACTTCTCAGATCAAATCACTTCACTCTTGCCTTACCATGAACCCTTCCTCTAAGCTTGGTCAAAGCTGGATGAAAGTCCAATAAGTTGATTTTGACCTATTGTTCTCCAAAACATTAGGTTTACTCATTCCAACATGTTTGGTTATAAGCTGCTTGAAATGTTTTGCTAAAACACACACACACACACAAAGAGAGAGAGAGAGAGAGAGAGAGAGAGAGAGAGAGAGAGAGAGAGAGAGAGAGAGAGAGAGAAGGAGGGGGGGACGCCGATTAAAACAACAAAGGCCAGAAAAATATTTACCCTTTACCTTTGACGTCATCTTTTTAAATCATCATCATCTAATCCTGGGTTGCCCCATGAGGAGAGTAGGAGCCCGAGGCTAGGCAAGTTGGTCCTGGCATTTAAGATGAGACTAGCCTCACTCATCTCTGAGTGGCATTACGTGTGCGATAAATACCAATCATCTCTTGGATATAAACCTGCAACGGCTGAATCCGACTGGAGCACTTTAATTACCCACTAAACCACGAGGCACCGTAATTTGGTTATATGGTTACCATCCAGCGTAGTAAATGGTTTGCTGGTGTACAGGAAACCATTTGGCTTGTCACTCAGTGTAGAGTCACCCACAGGCAGAAGGAAGAGGAAACAGTGAAGGAAAAAATGACTGAAGAAGGAGTGCAGAGTTACCCGTAGGCTTAAGGAAGAGGAAAGAATGAAGGAAAGAAAGACCAAAGAGGAAGGAAGGAGAGAAGGAAGGAAGAGAGGAAAGGGCAGTCACCCGAGAGCAGCACTACATCGAGTGAGTGGATGGTGAGCGCCCCACCTATCTTTTTTTACAATCCTACTTTTTGTAGAATGCAGCAGTACATCGAGTGAGTGGATGGTGAGCGCCCCCACCTATCTTTTTATACAATCCTACTTTTTTGTAGAGTGCACCAGGACATCGAGTGAATGGATGGTGAGCGCCCCCACCAATCTTTATTTACAATCCTACTTTTTGTAGAGTAATATAAAGCCTTTGGTTATTTCTCTGCTATTATAGGTTCATTCTAAATTGAGTCAAAATTTTTAGTAACAGTAAGAATAACTTATACGACGCCTTCAAAAAGAGACAGTTAAGAGTTTAGCGTATGATGACAAAATCTGCTTTATCTCAACATATGAGTAGTTATATAGTATGAACCAACCTGCCCACTGCAGTTATCGTCTTTTCCTATACCCTAATGATTCTAGTGTAGTTTCATGTAAAGCAGGATACATACTACAACCAGGGTGCTCTGGGAAATTTGGAAAGTAAAATTGAGAGTAGCACTCTATAACAATTCCTAATTAAGAAGGTTGTAGCCTTCACGGTTTTTATTCTTGACTAGAAGGTTACAGATGTGCCCTGCCTGGGACCTGCTATATGACTGCCTGCTTAACCGGCACGCTTTTACCTCCAACCTCCTTTAGTCCTTACTCATTAGAAATGTCCAGCTGACAACATAGATTCTTTCACGTAGACCACTATTCTGTCATGTACACAACCAATGATTATGCTTACACACAGGCTACACTTTTAGACTATATATATATATATATATATATATATATATATATATAGAGATAGATAGATAGATAGATAGATAGATAGATAGATAGAGAGAGAGAGAGAGAGAGAGAGAGAGAGAGAGAGAGAGAGAGAGAGAGAGAGAGAGAGAGAGAGAGAGAGAGAGAGAGAGAGAGAGAGATTCACTCTATGGGATACGTTTGTGTGAAGCTACAGAATGTGGTGAATGTTTTTGGAATATCAAATGGAGTCAGGATTCCGGGGGCTTGAATGATGAGTGAATGGAAGCATGGCCCATTGGACTCGGCGAACGTTGTTACTATTAGCGATATTTTTTCTGGTGTTTTCGAATTTGAAACCATGAAATGAATGGGATCATGATTAACAGATGCTGAATGGCAACATACTGCCAAACCAACGTTCCGCGACACACCAGCACTTACCATTGCACCAGCACCATCACACCAGCACTCACCAGTACACCAACACACCAGAACTCCTGATCACGCAGGTACTCACCACCACGCTAGCAGTAACCGCCACACCAGCATAAACCATCGCACCAATACTCACCATTACACCTTCACACATAACACCAAAATACCTCATCACACCAGTGCTCACCATTACACCTGCATTCACCATCATAGCTAGACTCACGGTTACAATTCACTACTACATCATCACAGTATGACACAGTACTCATTATCGTACCAGTACTCACTATCATATTTATCATCACATCAATACTCACCGTTAAACCGGCACTCATCATCACACCATCACTTACCGTCACATCATCACTCACCATCACACCAGTACTCACCATCACACCAACGCACATTACACTAGCATTCACAATCACACCAACACACATTACACCAACATTCATCATCACACCAGCACTCACTGTCACATTCACCAGCACACCAGCACACCAACACACATCATTACACCAGCAATCACCATCGCATTCACCATCGCACCAGCATTCACCACCACCTTTACCTTCACTGCAACACTCATCATCACACTCCCTCTCACATCAGCACTGACCATTGCTCCAGCACTCACCATCACACCAGTACTTAGCCACAGTACTCACCAGCAGAACCAGCACTCACTATCATAGTAGCAGTCACCATTACACTCAGCACAACATTCACCACCACACCAGCATTCACCATCATACCAACACTCATATCACACCAGCCCTGACACCACACCAACACTCACCATCACACCAGCACTCGCCATCACACCAGCACTCACCATCACTCACTGTCATACTGGCCATAACACCAACGCTCACATCACATTCACCATCACACACCATCGTACCAACATTCATCCGCACACCAGCACTTATCATCACACCAGAACTCATCACACCAGAACTCATCACACCAGCCCTCGCCATCACACTCACCATCACACCAGCCCTCGCCATAACACCAGCGCTCTACATCACACCAGCACTCATTATCACATTCACCTGCACAATACCACTCAGCGTTGCACCAACACTCACCGTCATTCAACATCACAGTCACCATCACACCAGTTCACACCATCACGGCCAGCACAGCATTCACTGTCACACCAGCAGTTACCATCACACCAGCATTCACCATCACACTAGCACTCATCATCACACCAGCACTTACTATCCCACCAGCACTCACGGCCAGTCACACCAGTACTCATTACCATACCAGCGCTTACCATGACACAAGCACTCACCAGCAAAGTCACCACCACATCAACACTCACAATCATACCAGAACTCACCATTACCGCAATAGCTTACTCACCATCTCACCTGTGTTCACCATCACACCGTCCTCAGCATCACAACAATATTCACAATCACACTAGTACTCAGCATCACACTAGTACTCAGCATCACACCAGTACTCAGCATCACATCAGTATTCACATTACATCAGTACTCATCATCGCAACCTTACTCACTATCACACCAATACTCACCATTACACCAATACGCACCATTACAACAATACGCACATCACAAGAGCCCTCACAATCACACAAGTACTCACATCGCACCATTAATCACCACAATACCAGAAATCAACATCACATCAATGTCCACCGTCACACACCCTCACACCAGGGCTCACCATCACACCAGTATTCACCATCACACCAGCACTCACTGTCACACCAGCACTCACCATTACACCAGTACTACCTTTGCACCACCATTCACCATCACACCGCCATTCACCCTCATACTATCACTCACCATGAAACCTCTGATCTGCTAAGGCAAAGACGTGCTCGGAGCTCTCCCACGCCCCTTTTTAAATGGATAGAATCCTTGCTGAAAGGATGAAAGCAGAGAGTTTTAATAAAATGTACTAGAACTGGGGATTAGTAAACAGCAGTGTACCGTAGGGATCAGTACTCTGTCCCTTAATGTGTAGGTTATATATATATATATATATATATATATATATATATATATATATATATATATATATATATATATATATATATATATATATATATATATATATATATATATATATATATACACACACACACACACTTAGATTGGACTATATGAGCTCTCAGCTCCCTTCCGGGAGGGTAAAAGCTGACGATCACGACCATCGAGTGATCCTGACCGACCCGGTGAATTACACACACTAGGAGGGGTACCCTGCGTTGCCCAGGCCAAAAAAGGCGAACACTCTAAACCTATTTTTTCGAGTACATTCCTTCTTTCTACACCAGAAAGACCACGTACCTCTCATACTTTTGAAGAGGGATTATAAGAGCTCCAGGAACTTTCTATTTCAGCTTTCGAAGACTCATGCACAATATTTGTGCACACTTGTTTACTATTGCCGGTGACCTCAAATGACCTCGGAGGTCAATCTCACATAGCCTATGTCCGAACTGGAGGCCATGTGAGTCTCCATGCCAAAAACTGGGCTGCAGGGGCACCCGGCGTTGCCTGGGCCAAAAAGGCGAACACTCTACTGGTGACCTCGAATGACCCAGATCTGAAGTTTGACCCCCCCCCCCTCAAAACTATCCTTGGGCCACCCTGATTCAGAATATGTATGGGTCTGGGGGTCTCTGGCCCATGGTTTGGGGGTGATTCAAGGACAAACAAACAAACAAACAAACAAACAAACAACGCGGCTGTTATATACATATGATGAACACATGGGAATCGCTGCAGCATTTAGCCAATCTGCCGATGACAAAAATATGGCGTATCATCAGCTCAACTGACGCCTGTGTTAACCTACAAATGTACGGCTATATATTATATAAAGTGGTGTAAAGACTGGCAAATGGAATTTAACTTAGAGAAATGTAACATGGTCAAGACTATAGCGGACGTAAGATGCAATTTAAATAGTAGATTATTAGATCAGAATGCGAGAGAGACCTAGGAGTCAGTAAAGACCTTAACGAAGGCAGCAGTGTATTAATGCGAGAAATAAAATAAATAGGGCTATAGGATTTATTTCGCTGTGCATGAGCAATAGGAAATCTAAAGTAATACTACAACTTTAACAAGCATTAGTAAGGCAGCTTTTAGACT
Source organism: Coenobita brevimanus (assembly GCF_032717465.1). Classification (NCBI taxonomy): domain Eukaryota; kingdom Metazoa; phylum Arthropoda; class Malacostraca; order Decapoda; family Coenobitidae; genus Coenobita; species Coenobita brevimanus. The sequence goes on from NC_136967.1 coordinate 17,801,857, forward strand.
ATGCAGTGCAATTTTGGTGTCCATACTACAGAAAATATACACAAAAGAATGACAAAAATGAGACATATGTTCATCGAGCCTTTCATTTGAAGACAGACTGAAACAACTAATATGCACTCACCAGAGCGGCATAGAGTAATGGGACACTTAACGGAGGTGTTTAAGTGGATGAAGGGTATAAATAATGGTGATATTAGTAAGGTACTAAAAGTGAGCATACATGATAGAATTAGATGTAATGATTTCAAACTAGACAAATTTTATATTAGTAAAGAGATGGGTAGATACTGACTTGGCAATTGACTAGTGAACGAATGGAACAAGCTACCGACCGATGTAGTTGCTGCCCCTTCCATTGACAGTTTCAAACATAAGCTAGTGAAACACATGACAGGTAAAGATTGGATATTAAAAAAGTGACAGTCGGTACTAATTAATTCCTTTTCCTTTTCAGGTTTCACTGCGGTAGTCCCTTTTCTCCCTTTTTGTAATAAAATACCGACGCTAGTTTTTCTATAGCGCATGGTGTTCCTTCTTACCTTTTCATGTCGATTTTGGCTGGAGGGTTTAGTCGGTGGGAGAGAACCTTCTTCTTTGTTATCCTTGTCTAATTCTATCAGTTTAGTCACTCTTGTAGGAGCTGCATACCATGGACAAACTGGCCTACTGCAGATATCCTCTCTCCTTATGTTATATTCTGATGTTTATTTCTGCATGTGATATGTTGATATTCTCTTATGTTATTTTTGCAATGTATGTTTATATCAAAAGTCGTTAAGAACATATTTGAGAATCATAAGCTGTTGCAGAGATAATAAATCGCTTAAAGGAGGTGTAACAAATTCACTGAAACCGTGGAGAATACGACCACAAACGTAAAAGATCAGGGATTGTTTTCGTAAACCTTCGTGGACTTAAGTAATGTTCACGATCGTTCAGCAGTGTCTTCATCTTACATCGCACAGTTACTAATCACTTCACACGCACACTGGAGTGTTTATTAAAACGGAAGGATAAAAAAAAAAGTTTAAACATTGCTATGTAGCCTGTTTATAGAAAGGTAGAGATCTTTTCTGAATGCGGCCTCTGTTATCATATACACAAACCTTCATAACTTGTGTGTATGGCTGCTTGTTTATTCCTCTATAATTTTCTCACACAGTTGCCAACAGCTCGCAACTAAACTAGGGTGAATAGTGAAGATAAAACTAATATATATATATATATATATATATATATATATATATATATATATATATATATATATATATATATATATATATATATATATATTGTTACGGAACAGAGAAAGATAACGTACACTTTAAGTGAGAATACTAAGAGTCACTACTGTCCCGTAAAGTTCCAGGTTCAAAACAAAAGAGTTGGGTAAAATTACAAGTTAAAGTTTAATGCTCAAACTAACAACAAAACATTCAGGACTCATAAGGATAATGTAATGGCAAATAAACAGGTTAAATATATGGTTAACTGCAATAGCCTCTATTAACACGAAATTAGCAAGAGTAAATTTATCTAAGTCAGCCCTGATAAAATGAGATACCAGATAATACTCAGTGAATGCCAGATAAATTGTTACAGATACAAACTATTATCAAAAATGACTGACATAAAACCCCACATTAATCACAAACACTTCACTAGGCCTAAGAATTAACCTTATGCTACACAGTACAAGAAAAAATGCAACAACAGTTATACTCAAATTACACACAGCTGCTAAATGTTTGGAGATTTCTTGAGCACTCAAATAATAATAATAACTGTATAGGGGAGGACAGAGATGTGAACAAAATGAGGAGCAGATCTAAGTGGCAATGATGCAGAGACTGAGCTCATTATATAGGGGCCAGCAGAGCTTGATACAACTTGTAAGAAGGACGCGCAAATGAAGCCATGGGGACAAAAAGCTGAAAATCCCGCACTGAATAACAGAAAGGACGACTTACTCTACTATAATGGTAGAAGGGGGGGACTGAGGCAGAACACGCTCGTGATCAAACATGCAGCATACTGTGCGTTAAAATTACACAAAAGATGATGAAATCATAGGCTATGTAACACCTCCCCACAAAGAAAAAAGAAATTTACAAAGGAAATTTCTTATTACTCTAAAACAATCTGTACATGGCATTACAGAACATACAAAGGTCTTTCCTAATGTTACAAAACATGAGATATCCCTAGCACGTTCAGTCATAGGTACTTGCCAGTATCCCTTTAACAAATCAAACTTACTTATGTACCTAGCCTTTCCGATCTTGTCTATGCAATCTTCCACGCGAGGGAGAGGGTAAGTGTCTGTTTTGGTTATCTGATTAACACGTCTGTAGTCAATGCAAAGCCGCTGTGACCCACCTGGCTTAGGGACCAGAGTGACAGGAGAACTCCACTCGCTCTGACAGGGCTCAATCATCTTGTGGTCCAACAGGTAGCCAAGCTCCTTCTGGATGAGAGGAACTTTCACTGGGTTCACACGGTAAGGAGGCAATTTAATTGGCTTTGCGTCTCCAACATCGACATCATGCATCAACACAGTGGTTCTTCCTGGAGTGGCACGGAACACTTGCGGGTACTCCTGCAGTAATGCCGAAAACTCCTGCCTTTCCTTGGGAGGTAGATGAGAAAGCTTAGTCTGGAGATCATTCATGATATCAGGATTCTTCCCCAAACTATCACTCAGGCTCATACTGCATGGGAGAGCTTCACTTGCAGACTCGGGTGGAACAGCTACAGTGCAGACTGGATTATTTTCGTCCCGCCTGTGATATAACTTTAGCATGTTGATGTGACATAGTTGCTTGCTCTTTCTACGATCTGGCGTGGCGATGACATAGTTGACATCACTGAGTTTCTTCTCCACGAAATAAGGGCCACTAAACTTGGCTTGAAGAGGTTGCCCATGAACTGGTAGCAGAATCAAAACCTGATCTCCTGGCTGAAAGTGGCGTAACCTGGACTTCTTATCATACCAAGTCTTCATCTTCTCCTGAGCAGCTCCTAAATTCTCTCTCGCCAGCTGTAAAGCAGTGGACAGCCGTTCTTTGAACTTCATCACATACTCCAGCAGGTTGACGTCATCTTCCTCCGACAGCCAGCATTCCTTGAGTAACTTAAGGGGTCCTCTTACTTCATGGCCAAACAGTAGTTCAAAAGGTGAGAAGCCCAGTGATTCATTTGGAGATTCTCTTGCAGCAAACACAACGAATGGAAGACCTTTATCCCAGTCTTTCTGATGTTCCAAACAGTATTTCTTGAGCATCGATTTGAGTGTTTGATGATATCTCTCCAACGCTCCTTGGGTCTGGGGATGGTAAGCTGAAGACGTGATCTGGGAGATGCCCAACTCTTTCAGAGACTGCTTGAAAACATTCGACATGAAATTACTTCCCGGTCTGACTGTACCTCCTTGGGCAGACCAAACTTTGTGAAGAACCCTAGCATTTCCTTAACCACGTTCTTTGCTGAGATGTTTCTAAGTGGAATGGCTTCAGGATAACGAGTAGCCATATCAATCATGGTCAACACATAAGAAAATCCTGAAGAAGTCTTAGGAAGAGGGCCCACAATATCCACCAACACACGGGTGAAAGGCGCCTCAAAAGGAGGAATGGGAACTAGAGGTGCAACCTTTTCGGTCTGATTACACTTCCCCACAACTTGACAGGTGTGACAAGACTTACAATACCAGGAAACATCCCTGAAGATACCTGGCCAGTAGAAGTGTTTCAAAATGCGTGCCACAGTCTTCCTCACTCCAAGGTGTCCTGCCAAACTGGAATCATGAGCCACTCTAATGATATCCTGCCTACAAACACGAGGGATGACAACTTGATGTACAACCTCCCATTCACAGTCGGCTGATGCTGTTGGGGGTCTCCACTTCCTCATAAGTACTCCTGACTTTACATAATAACAAGTAGAAGCACCGGCTGACTCTTCTTCACTGTAAGCAGAGTTAGCTAGACCTTTCAACTCAGGGTCAGCAACCTGCAACTCAACCAACTCTTGACGAGACAAATTATCAACACTACGGGGTACTGCCTCATCTGGTGAGTGGTCCAAATTAGCAAGAAAAGTGTTAGCTAGGATAACATCATCATCATCATCATTATCCTCTAAATCACCAGTAATTTTAGACTTAGCCCTAGTGACAGCACATGCAGGGAACACATCAGGGACACCACAATCCTGGGACGCAGCCACTGGCTCACTAGACAACTGAGGAGCTGGACACACTTGACTTCCACCAACATCATTTCCAAGTTAGAAAGTTACACCTGACATTGGGAGTGTCTCAACCAACCCAACCATAACGGAACCATTAACAAAACCAGACTCTAAATTCACTCTGCACAGAGGGACAGAGAAGTAATTATTCCCTACACCTTGTAAGATTACAGTTTCATCAGAGGAATTAACATTAGAGCCTAGAACACTGGTCAGCATAAGGGATTGGCAAGCACCTGTATCACGATATATTTTAACTGATTTCCTGTCATTACTGTCCAGAGGACTGACAAAACCATCAGACAGGAAATTAGCACATGAACTCTTGAGAGTGTCACCCACGTTACTGCTCAAAAGAGGAGCTCCATCATGAGAATTTAAGTTACCCCTCAAAGCAGGTTCAGTTAACTCGGTTAAAGAATTCTGGGAACTCTCAAGAGTGGACACTAGACCAATTGACTGAATATTTAAAGACTCCTTTTTGTTCACATCACGCTGTCTCCTGAAACATCTCTCCGTAGTATGACCAAGCTTACTACAATAAGTACATTTACTTTTCTGAAATCTAGGGGTGAAGCTGGTATTTACTTCCTGAGAAACATCATCCTTATTCTCTTTCCTGTTACCTGTACTCTGAGTAGAGGCAACGTACTTACTCTCAGCTTTCCCTTTTTCTTTAGAATATCTCTTGTGAGTGAGAACATATTCATCAGCTAAAACTGCAGCATCAGACAAATTATCTATTCTTCTCTCATCAAGATATAGGCTTACATCCTTATTTATACACCTTTTGAAGTCCTCCAGCAAAATCATCTGCTTAAATTTGTCAAAATCAGAATCCACATTCTTAGAATTTAACCACTGCTCTAACAGATCTTCCTTGATTTTTGCATACTCAACATGGGATTGCTTATCTTGCTTGTAAGTTGTCCTAAATTTTACTCTATAAGCTTCAGGAACAAGCTCATAGGCCTTAAGAATCAAGCTCTTAACTACATCATAATTATCAGACTGATCCTGAGGCAAAGATGCATAAGTTACTTGAGCTTTACCGGTGAGAACAGTTTGAAGGAGTACTGGCCAATACTCCTTGGGCCAACTAAAACCTGTAGCTACCCTCTCAAACAACTGAAAATACTTTGTTAAATCAGATTCATTAAAAGGAGGGACAAGTTTAACATTTTTAGCCACATCAAAATCATCAGAGCTAGATGATCCAGTTCCACCTTGTTTCATGCGATACTCATGGTCTGCCTGAATCCTAGCAATTTCAACTTGTGCGTGAAACTCAGCCTCCTTAACATCAGCCTCCTTAGCACGTGCTTGAAATTCAGCTTCCTTCACACGAGCCTCCTGCAGGGCTAGCTGTAACTTAGCTAATTCAATCTGCGTTTGCTCATTTGGAGGAGTTACATTAAACAAGCTTTCATTAATCATGTCAACAATTTGATCTTTAGAATGATGAGAGCGAACAGCAATTCCCAATTGTTGAGCAACAAGCTTAAGTTCATTCTTTGTTCTGTTTTCTGCATCACACACTGTTTGCACATTTGACAAAAAATCTTTGGCTTCATCAAGTGTAGTAATAGTAGACATAATTAATAAGTAACAGTCACAAAATATCAAGCAATATCCTTATGATAATATCCTGAATATCCTCATAAGAGGTCGCCAAATTTATGTTACGGAACAGAGAAAGATAACGTACACTTTAAGTGAGAATACTAAGAGTCACTACTGTCCCGTAAAGTTCCAGGTTCAAAACAAAAGAGTTAGGTAAAATTACAAGTTAAAGTTTAATGCTCAAACTAACAACAAAACATTCAGGACTCATAAGGATAATGTAATGGCAAATAAACAGGTTAAATATATGGTTAACTGCAATAGCCTCTATTAACACGAAATTAGCAAGAGTAAATTTATCTAAGTCAGCCCTGATAAAATGAGATACCAGATAATACTCAGTGAATGCCAGATAAATTGTTACAGATACAAACTATTATAAAAAATGACTGACATAAAACCCCACATTAATCACAAACACTTCACTAGGCCTAAGAATTAACCTTATGCTACACAGTACAAGAAAAAATGCAACAACAGTTATACTCAAATTACACACAGCTGCTAAATGTTTGGAGATTTCTTGAGCACTCACAATAATAATAACTGTATAGGGGAGGACAGAGATGTGAACAAAATGAGGAGCAGATCTAAGTGGCAATGATGCAGAGACTGAGCTCATTATATAGGGGCCAGCAGAGCTTGATACAACTTGTAAGAAGGACGCGCAAATGAAGCCATGGGGACAAAAAGCTGAAAATCCCGCACTGAATAACAGAAAGGACGACTTACTCTACTATAATGGTAGAAGGGGGGGACTGAGGCAGAACACGCTCGTGATCAAACATGCACCATACTGTGCGTTAAAATTACACAAAAGATGATGAAATCATAGGCTATGTAACAATATATATATATATATATATTCTTAATAATAATTTTCCGCAAGGAGATTTATTTGTCGTAGAAAATGAATGAAAACATTTGCGAATACTAATCATCCTGACCTTGGACATTACAAATGATCTTAACCAATCTTTACGAGAACCAAGAATCCATTGTACTAAAAAAAAAAAAAAAAAAAAAAAAAAAAAAAAAAACCAGCTTTCTCGCATTGTATTCTTATACTTAAAAATCTATTTTACTGCGTGTATATCCCTGACAAAGATTCCAAACCATTTTCAGCTCGGCTGATGACCAAGTGTAGTCAGACTGGAAGTTAAACTTTGTAACCATGGAGACTCATTCCTACTTCATCTTTAAAGTTTCATGGTACCATTCCTCATGCTAGTTGTGTGAAAGGCTCAGGCTCAGCTCCCTCGGGTGAAAATAAACCAGGTCTTGTTTGGTTGTGGAGTGATAGGGTGCTGTGCGGTGAAGACAAGCTGCCTATACAAGGCTTCTGTTTAGCAGAGTTTATGAATACGTGCCCTGACGCAGGTTGACCTCGGCTGCCCTTGTGGATAATTTTAGCTCTCCCTTCCCCCTTGACCCTCTCATGATCGGTACATCTCTAGTGCGGTATTCCATTCCAGATGACGCCAGACGATTTTACTTAACTGAGAGTGAATCACACGAACCCAAGAGAGTTAACACCTTCACTATGATGACGCATCTCATTTTATTTCTGATATCACCAGACGATTTTTGTTCACCTTAGGAGAGACTTTTCACCCATTGGGGAATTAGACACCTCGCCACTAGCAGAGGCCTTTAAGTTAAAATCGTCTGGTAATAGAAAGAATTTAATTACAAGGGGGAGGCGGTGGCTGAATCGGTAGAGAGGCGGCCTATAGTCCTAATGGACCCAGGATCGAATCCTGGCTGGGGTAGGGAACAGTTTAAGGATTTGAATTTCCTAAAAAGCAGACTTTCCTGATCTACCAGATGACCCGCCGACATGTCATAAAAATACCCCCGCTAATACCAATACACCAGTCCTGTATGAGACAGCCCTAGCATGTATTCAATAGGGACGGTGAGTGTTAGCGCCGAAGTGGTGACATGTGAAGGTGTAGGAGGACTAATGGGCCTTGGGATAGGTCACTGCCCCCAAAAAATAGGCCCTGAAGCCTTTGCCCAGAGTCGGACACGTAAAAAAAAAAAAAAAAAAAAATCTACCTGAAGAGTCACTAATGTCGCCATAGAAATAAACAGCTTTATTGTAACCGTTAGAGTGACATTTTCTACTCCTGCTTTATTCTTGGTGTAAGGGATAGAAACAGACTCTAGTAACCCTGATGCTACGATGACCTCTTGTGCAGTTTATTTTTGCTACCACCTGACGATTTTATTGAGTTTAAGAAAGCCCTCTCATAATGTAGGGGTCAGGTGATATTTTCATGTAGAAGTATCCAAGACTTTTCCCACTGATATAATAGAAAGGTAACTGGAGTAAACCGCTAATCACTGAAGTCTTCTCGTGGATGGTTTATAATTACTTTGCGACAGTTGAGAGACTGAAAGTGAGTGAATGCGCATGCCTTCTTCCCTGTTTCCCGGTGTTGCTCCTCTCGAACGGGTAACAGAGAGCATGTACAAAAAAAAGAAAAAAGAAAAAAAAAGAAATAATAATAACAGTGAAGCACCAGCAAATGTTAGTTTCCCAGTTCAGTCTAGTAATTTTACTTTTTGTCTGTTCCTCCAACCAGCAATCGATTTTACTGAAAGTAACAGAGCTTCTTAGTGGGCAAGCGGTTAATGAAGTACATAATTAGCCCTTCCAGCTTGAAGAGCCTCTCCTCTATATTAAAAAAAAAAAAAAAAAAAAAAAACCGCCAGAAGATAGCAAGAACACAAGAAAATTACCACAGTGAAGGGGTTGACCGCTGCACACCTAAGCATACTTTTAAGTGAGTGGAGATGGAAACAATATATTTACTTACTACAATGATACTTGTTTCATGGTCCTAGTCAACATCACGAGTCAGGAACGTTTACGACTCTACGGTACTGCATAACTATGACTCTCGTGGTGGACCAGTTACGTTTTTCTTGCCATGCTTCTGAGAAAAAAAGAAAGATGAATTCCTCTACTGTACATCAACTGCTGTTCTGTGATGTTCTCGAGGACAAATTAGTTTATAATTTTAGCAATGTATTAAAGCTTCAGGAATTTTAATGCATCATAGAGGGATGTAACGTCTTAAGAATGTACCACTCGTTTCTTACAATCATTCATCGCTCTCTCTCTCTCTCTCTCTCTCTCTCTCTCTCTCACACACACACACACACACACACACACACACACACACACACACACACACAGAGGCACGCAGACAAACAGACATACCAACACACACACACACACACACACACACACACACACACACACACACAGAGGCACGCAGACAAACAGACATACCAAACACACACACACACACACACACACACACACACACACACACACACACACAATCTATGTAACTATATATTATTGTGTGTGTGTGTGTGTGTGTGTGTGTGTGTGTGTGTGTGTGTGTGTGTGTGTGTGTGTGTGTGTGTGACTGACAGAAAGTCGTAAAAATAAGAAAAAAGATTACTATAACCTAAAAAAAAGTATCCACTGGTACCAGCTGAAAAAGAAAACCAAAAACAATAACAAATTCCACGTCAGTAATCTATAGCTAACCCTCAGCAGTCATGTCGATCTTTCCTATTTTGGAAACTATCGAGAGAGCACCAGTTACGTGGCTGGGTAGTCATGTCATGCTGTTCCATTCGTCCACTGCTCTATTTCAAACCAGTCCATTTTTTACTATAATGAAGCAAAACTATTTTGATTTGAATCGATTTGTGGGCGTTCTCTTCTGCCAACCCGTTTTTAGAAACTGTACTAATATTTGTTGTATGCAATTTTTTCTTGCAATCATTTTTCTCTACTGAGTGTTTTATGTTATTTATTTTTGCTGCGGCTATAAGAATTTAGTCAGTTTGGGCGACATTTTCGAACTGAAAGGGTTAGGAACCACCCCAAATATCCCCTTCAATACAAGGGGTCTTCCCCAAATAACAGAAAATCATCTGTCCCAGAGGCAAAATAGAAAAGGAATCCATCGAACTAAGGAAGATAACCCCTTCAAAACGACGGCGCATATATATGTATTTTTTTCCACTTCGAAACAACGTCTTTCTAACTAGGAGAGATTTTTCTAACTTGAAGGGTTAGATATAGCCGTGATTATTCCTTTCCTCTGGTAGAGGCTCCTTCCAGAGTTGAACAGGATCGTCCAGTGATAGCATGATTTATATGGACAATACGTCACCGTACTAGGTAACACGTCAGGACAATGTCTCCTGGCTTCCTTTGTTCTGATGAGAGTGATTTTAACTTCCTCAGCTTGTCCTCAGATGTAAAACTGGGAAATAAAAATTTATTTTTCTATCTATAAATAAATATATAAACCAATCAATGAATATATATATATATATATATATATATATATATATATATATATATATATATATATATATATATATATAGTGTATATATACTCTATCTATTTATTTATCTATCTATCTATATCCGCGAAATATCCACATTAAAATAAGAAACGCATCCGCAGTTCGTTTAAGCCAGCATCCGCATTTGCATTCGCCTCCTCACATACGTCATCCGCACTTGCATCCGCAATTGCGGTATGAAGATGTTGGGGATCTTTGCGGATGTAAGAAATCATGTTATACAATTTTTGTCACTAAAAGTGAAATAAGTAACATCGTTAAAGTCGGATCTCTCTCTCTCTCTTTCTCTCTCTCTCTCTCTCTCAAAACGTCGAGCCTCATGGGCAATTAACTGCAGGTCTATTCTTGCACTTGGTACGCACACTTTTTTAAGCATACAAGATCAAAATTTGGTGACTGGCAATAG
>NC_136967.1:17817540-17820040 GCF_032717465.1 Coenobita brevimanus
CTTACTGTAATAAGATACAGGATGTTCAATACCCTGATCATCCTCTTGCAGCAAAACAGCCCCAGCTCCTGTATCACTTGCATCAACAGCCATCTTAAAAGGCTTAGCAAAATTTGGAGTAGCGAGCACTGGCTGACTTAATAGAATAGCTTTAAGTTTGTTGAAAGAGGATTCACAGTTATCGGTCCAGACAAATTCAACTCCCTTTTTCAGTAGGTCTGTAAGTGGTGATACAAGAATAGAAAAGTTAAGAACAAATCTCCTGTAATAACCTACCATTCCCAAAAATCTTTGTAGCTCTTTCCTACTTTTAGGTCTGGGAAGATCACTTATAACCTGAACCTTAGCTCCTGGTGGTGCAACATGTCCATCACCAATTACATACCCAAGGTACTGAACTTTAGCTTGACCAAACTCACACTTTGATAAATTAGCTACAAGATTAGCCTGAACTAAACGGTCAAGAAATTTACTGACATGGCATATATGATCTTTCCAGTTGTCACTGAAGATTAATACATCATCAATATAAACAACACACCCTGCCAAACCCTCTGTTACAACATTCATGAGCTTCTGAAATGTGGCTGGTGCATTCTTCATACCATACGGCATTACAGAACATGCAAAAACCTTTCCTAGTGTTACAAAACATGAAATCTCCCTAGCACGTTCAGTCATAGGTACTTGCCAGTATCCCTTTAACAAATCAAACTTACTTATGTACCTAGCCTTTCCGATCTTGTCTATGCAATCTTCCACACGAGGGAGAGGGTAAGTGTCTGTTTTGGGTATCTGATTAACACGTCTGTAGTCGATGCAAAGCCTCTGTGACCCACCTGGCTTAGGGACTAGAGTGACAGGAGAACTCCACTCGCTCTGACAGGGCTCAATCATCTTGTGGTCCAACAGGTAGCCAAGCTCCTTCTGGATGAGAGGAACTTTTCACTGGGTTCACACGGTAAGGAGGCAATTTAATTGGCTTTGCGTCTCCAACATCGACATCATGCATCAACACAGTGGTTCTTCCTGGAGTGGCACGGAACACTTGCGGGTACTCCTGCAGTAATGCCGAAAACTCCTGCCTTTCCTTAGGAGGTAGATGAGAAAGCTTAGTCTGGAGATCATTCATGATATCAGGATTCTTCCCCAAACTATCACTCAGGCTCATGCTGCATGGGAGAACTTCACTTGTAGACTCGGGTGGAACAGCTACAGTGCAGACTGGATTATTTTCGTCCCGCCTGTGATATAACTTTAGCATGTTGATGTGACATAGTTGCTTGCTCTTTCTACGATCTGGTGTGGCGATGACATAGTTGACATCACTGAGTTTCTTCTCCACGAAATAAGGGCCACTAAACTTGGCTTGAAGAGGTTGCCCATGAACTGGTAGCAGAATCAAAACCTGATCTCCTGGCTGAAAGTGGCGTAACCTGGACTTCTTATCATACCAAGTCTTCATCTTCTCCTGAGCAGCTCCTAAATTCTCTCGCCAGCTGTAAAGCAGTGGACAGCCGTTCTTTGAACTTCATCACATACTCCAGCAGGTTGACGTCATCTTCCTCCGACAGCCAGCATTCCTTGAGTAAGCTTAAGGGGTCCTCTTACTTCATGGCCAAACAGTAGTTCAAAAGGTGAGAAGCCCAGTGATTCATTTGGAGATTCTCTTGCAGCAAACACAACGAATGGAAGACCTTTATCCCAGTCTTTCTGATGTTCCAAACAGTATTTCTTGAGCATCGATTTGAGTGTTTGATGATATCTCTCCAACGCTCCTTGGGTCTGGGGATGGTAAGCTGAAGACGTGATCTGGGTGATGCCCAACTCTTTCAGAGACTGCTTGAAAACGTTTGACATGAAATTACTTCCCCGGTCTGACTGTACCTCCTTAGGCAGACCAAACTTTGTGAAGAACCCTAGCATTTCCTTAACCACGTTCTTTGCTGAGATGTTTCTAAGTGGAATGGCTTCAGGATAACGAGTAGCCATATCAATCATGGTCAACACATAAGAAAATCCTGAAGAAGTCTTAGGAAGAGGGCCCACAATATCCACCAACACACGGGTGAAAGGCGCCTCAAAAGGAGGAATGGGAACTAGAGGTGCAACCTTTTCGGTCTGATTACACTTCCCCACAATTTGACAGGTGTGACAAGACTTACAATACCAGGAAACATCCCTGAAGATACCTGGCCAGTAGAAGTGTTTCAAAAATGCGTGCCACAGTCTTCCTCACTCCAAGGTGTCCTGCCAAACTGGAATCATGAGCCACTCTAATGATATCCTGCCTACAAACACGAGGGATGACAACTTGATGTACAACCTCCCATTCACATTCGGCTGATGCTGTTGGGGGTCTCCACTTCCTCATAAGTACTCCTGACTTTACATAATAACAAGTAGAAGCACCAGCTGACTCTTCTTCACTGTAAGCAGAGTTAGCTAGACCTTTCAACTCAGGGTCAGCAACCTGCAACTCAACCAACTCTTGACGAGA
>NC_136967.1:17825040-18010255 GCF_032717465.1 Coenobita brevimanus
TGTGCTTGGTAGACACTGTGTGTGGAAGGGTCTGTGTCTGGTAGACACTGTGTGTGGAGGGGTCTGTGATTGCTAGACAGTGTGTGTGGAAGGGTCTGTGTTTGGTCGGCACTGTGTGTGGAAGGGTGTGTGTTTGGTAGGCACTGTGTGTGGAAGAGTCTGTGTTTGGAAGACACTGTGTGTGGAAGGGTCTGTGTTTCGTAGACACTGTGTGTGGAAAGGTTTGTGTTTGGTAGACACTGCGTGAGGAAGGGTCTGTGTTTAGTATGCCCTGTGTGTGGAAGTGTTTGTGTTTGATAGGCACTGTGTGTGGAGAGGCCTGTGTTTAGTATGCCCTGTGTGTGGACGTGTTTGTGTTTGGTAGACACTGTGTGTGGAAGGGTCTGTGTTTGGTAGACATTGTGTGTGGAAGGGTCTGTGTTTGGTAGGCACTGAGTAGGAGGATTTGTGCTTGGTAGGCACTGTGTGTGGGAAGGTATGTGTTTCGTAGACACTGTGTGAGGAAAGGTCTGTGTTTGGTGGACACTATGTGTGGAAGGGTCTTTTGACCAGAACCATTCTGCCCTCACTGTTAGTCGGGTTTTCTTTCTTTCTTGTTTAATTGTGGCAGGCTTTTCTACCCTTTAGAAAAAACCGATTCCGACCAAACTTGGACACAATAACCAGCATATGACCTTGTTGTGTCCGCATGGTTTTGGTTGTTAGGCAACTACCCATTGACTAGCAACGGCCGAAAAACCGCCTTTTTCGTACTTTTCACGGTTTGAGCTGTAGAAGCATTACTAATAGGCATAGAAAGCTCTGACTTCTTTAGGCGTAATCTTGAGGTCATTCCCTATCGGAAGTGTGCCATACATTTTTCCTCTCTCTCCTCTAGTTTTCGAGTGGCAACCCTGCGAAGATTGGCCTCAGTGTCCCTAACAACCAGTGCAGGTTTTCAAAATTCCACCCTTAGTTCCCCAGCGGCTAGATGGAATTGAATGAAAGTTTGCATGCCTATAGACACTGACTAGTGCTACAACTTTCTATGTACATCTATGTGCTACATTGGCCAGGTAAGTGGTCAAAGGTCATCAAATGCCAAAGCGGTGAAAATAGCTAAAATCACGACTATGACCGCGCGAAATGCCAAGGATCAGAAGATTATTAAGCCAGGGCCATCATCCTTGGGTGGAATGTTGCACTGGAGTACTTCCATTCAAGAATGGCATTTTGTGTCGAAACTCATTTCCAGTCGCTGCCAGCGCCACCTAGAAGTTGAATCTCAGGTGGGTCCTTCCGCGAATTTCAAATTCCCTAGCTCCACAGTGAGAGGATGCAAAGGAATAAAACTTTGAATGCTTATAGACGTTGATGAGTACTACAAGCGTGCTTTGTATATGCATGACCTATATCTGCCAGGTCAGGGGTCAAAGGTCATCAAGCGCAGAAAATATGAAAAGAGCTAAAATTACGACCTTGCTCGCATGAAATGCTAAGGCTACAAAGTTTATTAAGCCAGGGCCATGATTCTTGGATGGAATGTTGCATTGAAGTGCCTCCATAGAGAAAGACTTTTGGTGTCGAGACTCACGTTCGGTCGCTGGCAGCGTCACCTATAATTTGCACCTCTGGTGGGCCAAAGCTTGGTCCGCTTAATGCTAGCCATCGTTGCCTGCTGGCTTGTGTTTGATATGCGTTGTGTGTGGAAGGGTCTGGATTTGGTAGACACTGTGTGTGGGAGGGTCTGTGTGTGGTCGGCACCAAGTGTGGATAGGTCTGTGTTTGGTAAGCACTGTGTGTGGAAGGGTCTTTGTTTGGTAGACACTGTGTGTAGGAGGGTCTGTGTGTGGTTGGCACCGTGTGTGAAAGGGTCTGTGTTTGGTCGGCATTGTATGTGGAAGGATCTGTGTTTGGTGGGCACTGTGTGTGGAAGGGTCTGTGTTTGCTTGGCACTGTGTGTGGAAGGGTCTGTGTTTGGTGGGCACTGTGTGTGGAAGGGTCTGTGTTTGGTAGGCACTGTGAGTGGGAGGGTCTGTGTCTAGTATGCACTGTGTGTGAAAGGGTATGTGTTTAGTAGGCAATGTGTGTGGAAGGGTCTGTGTTGAATTGGCACTGTGTATGGAAGGGTCCGTGTTTGGTGGGCAATGTTTGTGGAAGGGTCTGTGTTGAATTGGCACTGTGTATGGAAGGGTCCGTGTTTGGTGGGCAATGTTTGTGGAAGGGTCTGTGTTGAATTGGCACTGTGTATGGAAGGGTCCGTGTTTGGTAGGCACTCGGTGTGAAAGGGTCTGTGTTTGGTAGGAATGGCTGACTTTATGGGGGATAGTTTAGCGGGCGTCTTCATCACTTCTTACAGTCAGTCTTGTGTTTGGTAGGATATGTGTGTGGGAGGGTATGTGTGCGGTATGGTATGTGCGTGATAGGGAATATGTTTGGCGGGGTACGTGTGTGGTAGGATCACTGTATAGTTAGATCTGTGTGTGTGTGTGTGTGTGTGTGTGTGTGTGTGTGTGTGTGTGTGTGTTACTGTCTATGTTTGGAAGGGGCTGCTTTGAGTGTGTGTGTGTGTGTGTGTGTGTGTGTGTGTGTGTGTGTGTGTGTGTGTGTGTGTGTGTGTGTGTGTGTGTGTGTGTATGTGTGTGTGTGTGTGTGTGTGTGTGTGTGTGTTGTCCAGATTTTGGTGTGATCTTTGATAATTATTTTCTACAATGCTGTTGCATTGTTCTGTGACTCGTTTTTTGTTTAATATTTGATAGGTTATGAGTTGCTTAAGGTCTAAATATGGGCTGCGACTGGAGGAGGTAGCGTTTGGATGTCTGTGTCTGAATCAAACTGTGTAACGAGGACGCTTTTTCTAGTTGTTATATACAGAAATGATATAACCAGACCTTTTATGTCTTAACGCACTCATATCTGAACTGGTTCATCCTGGTCTTGTAAATATCTTTAATCCGCCTTGACCCGTTCAGTTCGAGGACATCCTTTACAGTATATTATGTTCTTGCTACCGCCAGACAATTTGATTACTCTTAGGAGACACGTTTCTAACTAGAAGGGCTATCCATAGCCTTCCTTTTAATCTCTTCAGCATATTTTTCTTCAGTAAAATAATATGAGTCTGGATGCAGCAAAAATGAAATTAAAAATACATCACTGGATTGAAGGGGTTATATATATTGTTGTTGTTATTGCAGTCTCAGGCTTATCAGGATGTGAATCTGCCAAACTGCAAGGCAAAGTTGCCTTCTGCAGTCCACCATCCTCCTCGCAGAGGAGTGGCAAGTTGAGGGACGTTTGTTTAACCGGGAGCAATAGCGCCCGGCTATACCGGTGCCACCACGGACAGGTCCCTCATCAGCACCGGTATTAAGTTTAATACACTCTATCGTAGTCTAATGCATTTCATCCCGTTAAACACAATCTATTTTACTCCAGCAGGCTTATGCTCACCCAGAGTACACTTTTATCTCATCCGGCGTTCATCCTAAGCAAGCCTCGAACATTCTAACTTAACACACAGTAACCCGGTTTAGTGCAATGTTAATTAACCCAACACATTTGTTTCTAATTTGCTGTGTATCCTAATGCAGCCAAATACATATTCTAATCGAGCCTTGAACACTTAACCACTTATCTTGGTCAACTGAATTCTCTCCTGATCAGCACGCGTTAGCTCCGCCTAGTATACTCATATTTTATCTAGTATGTATAAGCTTTTAATCTCGTGTGCATCCACATCGCATCTAGCATACATTCAAAGTCCTGGTTTGTATAACTAACTTAACTTGCTGAACACATGCTGTCCTGGTCTTTTGTACTCCTTCCTGACGCAAGCATGTGTGTGAACCCTATGGATCTGCATCTAACCCAACAGGCACCCATATCCAGCAAAACATATGCATCCTGCACTGAATACACCTACCTGACTCAACCACAATAACTTCCTCTATACTTCTTTTCACCGAGTCTGGCACCATCAATGTTGTCATCATCATCTGTAGCATTGATAAAGGTCCTCAGAACTGGATATGCCTTTTTGTATTGCCTTTATATAATGATTCTCAAGTCAAAACATAGAGGTTTAACTAGTGCTGAGGATATACAGCAACACTACAGGTGCTGACGACATCACTGATGGTGCCAGACTTGGTGAAATGGAGTATAGTTGCACTGTCGCCATGAAAGAGCTAGACCATTTTACTCTGGTCTATAATGTTTCCATTTCACCTTGGTCAAATTTACAATCTCTTTGTCATTGATGCTGAGCTCTTACAATTAATTAACACCATAATTTAAGGCTGTTGACAGACAAGTGCTATAGAGCTGTATTGACGAAGTATTGGTTTATTCCTCCACGAAACATGGGGAAACAGTCTGCAAAATGGCGAAAATCTATGTCAGGTTAAGTGGAAGAAGTAACAGTGCACTCTTTCCAAACGCACACTAAGTAATACCAACACGTCTGTTTCAACAGGAGAGTTGATGGAGGAACGAATTATGATTGGAGGCGAGGAGTGTCCTGGGGGTGCATGATGAGTTAAAGAAGACAGTTAACCATTTCATTATCTACGGCAACACTAGTACACCGGGACAGTTAGCGCCCGACGATTTTATTCAACTGAATTTAAGTCACAGAACCCTGAGAGAGTAAATACTAATATCATTTACCCTTCCATGCTCGGAGAAAGCCCAGCATTGTATTTCAGCTATTTCCGGACAATTTTGTGAGGCTTAATGAGCTATAAAGAGCCATAGAATGTTGATCGCGTCAGTATAATGCCAGCTTGTGTGATTTACTCTTCCTGTCACCAAACTATTTTATTCATTTTAAGACATACCTTTGACGTGAAGAATCAGAATACAGGAAGAGGATAATTAAGCTGTATTTTCTTATTTTGACGTCATAATTATATTATTTTGCAATAAAATTCTATTCATCAATGGGGAGGCTCCAAATACTCAAGGGATTACCAATATTCTCCCATACATCCTTCAGAAGAATGTTTTTTCATACTTCATTCTGACCACCCCTGAACGATATTATTCTGTTTACCAAGGATCAATAACTTTATCAATGATGTATAACAGAGATGACGAGACGCTTTCCAGTACTTTATATGTGATAAGAAAGAGTATGGCACATGCCATCAATGTTTGATGAGAGACTTTCACAAAGAGTGCGACAAAAATTTGTTTTAATGTAATATAATGTTAAGCATAAATAAATAAATAAATAAATAAATATATATATATATATATATATATATATATATATATATATATATATATATATATATATATATATATATATATATATATATATATGTCCTGGAGTTATGTCAAAAACTTTGAGAAATGACAGATGAGGGAATTCTAAGCAAAAAATGTTATACGAACATGTGTCCAAATCTCAACCGTTATGGAGCTACAATTACTGATGACCTTATGGGCGAAAATGGTCTGCATAATTCGCCCATAAGGTCATCAGTAACTGTAGCTCCGTAACTATTGGAATTTGGACACATATTCATATAACATTTTTTCCTTAGTATTCCCTCCTCTATCATTTCCCAAAGTTTTTGACTTAACTCCCGGGACACCCTGGAGAAAATGGAGAAAAACGAATGTGACAAGAAAGAGTATGAAATGCAACTTGAGTCAAATGAACAATATGATGTGACACTCACATAGAGAGAATGCGACAAGAACGAGTATGACAGATATGTCATGCTAAATGAACGTGATAATGGAGATATTTAAACACAATGAATCTCAATGAGAAGAGGACGGGAAATATTCGATGCCAAATGAATAGGTTTATGGGACACTTCCAAACAGTTTTAATGAAGGACGAGCGGATGACGATTTTTTTTTTTTTTTTTTTAATGAGCATGACAAGATACGGCCCGAATCGCCACGACCAAAGGGAAATCCGTGTCGTATACGGTATAGTGAAAAAAAAAAAGAAAAGAAAAAGGAAGAAACAACAGTCGAGACAAAACGGGACCGACTTTAGTGAAAACAGCAGGAGAAGAGGGACAGAAAAAATTAAAGGCAACTCATGTCGAGCATACAGTAAAAATGGCAGAAGAAGAGATAGATCATGACAAAAGGGTGAAAATGTCTGGGGATAGAGGAGAGAAAAGTGTGGACAAAATCACATACTGTGGTGTATATGGCGCAAGAGAATAACACTGAGGCATAATGGGCTACGTCTGCTTAAAATGATCGAGGGGAAAAACCAGGGTAAGCGATAATGAAGGAAAGACAAAAGAATCAATTGCCTGAAAGAAGATGGACTGTGCCGAGTGGTGCTGAGGTGAGGCTGACCGGGAAGAACGGTGGGGTGAAGTATGGTGTGCTTGTGAGGCGTGTGAGAAGATCCTCAAAAATACTGCGCAAAATCTATTGAAAATGACAGGAGGAGGAGGGTTAGGAGAGAAAGGTCGACAAAAACCTACCTGAAAATAGTGAACCGAAGAGAAGAAAGACAATTTTCAGGCAAAAATCGTGCAAATATAGTGAAACTGCCAGGAAAGAAAGGGGACAAAAATAAAAATATTCGAGAAAGAAATCAGACCGAATCTACTGTACCTGCAAGTAAAATGGGGTTGGGTCTGGGGAGGATCGGAGAGGAAGGAAACTGGGACGAATGTGTGGGTGTGAGAAGCGAAGGCAAAAATCACAAAGAACTAAATGAAGATGAATGGGTGGGTGGCAGAGAGATAGAAATAAAAAGTTCAAGACAAAACCAGACCAGATCTAGTGACAATGACGAAGGGTGGGAGGAAAAAAGTTCAGGCACAAGTTGCATAACATGAATGAAGTAGAAAGAACGAAAAATATCGAGGCAAAAACCGGCAAAGATCTAGCATAAAATGACGAAGAAGGAGTAGGGGGTCCGGAGTAAGTGAAAATTAAGACGTTTACTGAAATTATTAAGAGAGAGAGAGAGAGAGAGAGAGAGAGAGAGAGAGAGAGAGAGAGAGAGAGACTAATCAGGATCGTATTTAGTGAATATGACGATGGGAAGGAAAGGCCAAGGCAAAAATAGAACAGAATGTTGTGAAAATGGCTGAAAATGAAGGAACAGATGTGCATAGCGAGGCCAGCAACAAGGACAGACTGTGCCACGTGGAGTGCTAAGGTGAGGGTGGGCCTGAAAAAATGGTGGGGTGAGGCATGGCGTGTTGATGGAGGCGTGTGAATGAAAAGTCCAGCCAAAAAGCAGTCAGAGTCTATTGCAAAATGACAGGAGGGGAGAAAGATCGACCTAAAACTGGAAAGAATATAGTGCAAGTGACAAGAAAGAAGAAAGAAAGAAAGATCAACACAAATAACTGTGCAGAATCTAATGAAAATACCGGGAGGAGGGAGAAGAACTAGGTGTGTCAAGACGAGGCGTGGAAGCGAAAAGTCAGAGCAAAAAACTGTATCAAATCTGGTGAAAATGACAAGCGGACAGAAAAGTTCAAGCAGAAAATTGTACGGAATGAAGTGTAGATGACAGAAGGAAAGATAGATCGAGGTAAAAGCCTGACCAAATATCGCAAAAATGACAGGGAAGGAGGGGGCGTAGGGAAAAGACCGAGACGTGTAAAAATTGACGGTAGGGATCGAGGCATAACCGGTTCTGATCTAGTGAAAAATGACGGGAGGGAGAAAAGAAGAGGCAAAAATCGACCCGAAATCCTGCGAGAATGAGTGAAAGTGAAGTCGTGGACGTGAAAATCGAGAGCAGCGACGAGAGTGGACCGTGCCGATTGGAGTGCTGAGGTGAGGGTGGGTCGGAAAAAAATAGTGGGTTGGTGGAGGTGATGTTGGTGGAGGCGAGTGAATGGCGAGAGAGTGTGCTGATGGGATGAACATGGCACACGGAGCTGCCTGAATGGGTGAGTACTGGGAAGGAGGGGAAGGGAGGGGGGGAGAGAAAGGTGGGGAGAAAGGGAGAGAAGAAGAAAGAGATGGGGAGGAGAGGAACGAAGGAGGGAGGAGTGGAGAGGTGGAGAGAGATGGAGGGAAGAGTGGAGAGGTGGGGAGAGATGGAGGGAAGAGTGGAGAGGAGGGGAAGGAAGGGAGGGCAGTATATAAAGGTAGGGCTGAAGGGAAACAAGAGAAGTAGAGAGGTGAGGAGCGAAGGAGAGAAGCATGGAAAGGAGGGGAGAGATGAAGGGAAGAGTAAGGAAGGAGGAGAGAGAAGAAATCTTTGGGAAGAAGGGAGAGTGGGAGGGAAGAGTATGGAGAAAGGGAGAGAAGGGAAGGATGGGAAGGAGGGGAGAGAAGAAAGGAAGGGTTGGGAGGAAGAGAGAGAAGGGGGGATGAGTGGAGAGGAAGGGAGAGGAGGAAAGGGTGGGGAGGAGGGAAGAGAAGAAGAGAAGTGTAGGCAAGAAAGGAAGGGAGGTTGGACAAAAGGAAGGGGAGAGTGAGAAGGGCGGAGCAGGGATGAGATGGAGGGAAGGGAAGGGAGGAAGAAAGAAGATCTACGTACAAGAGCAGAGCAGAGCGGAGCAAAGAGAACAGAGCGCAGAGCAGAGCAGAGAGAGAGAGAGAGAGAGAGAGAGAGAGAGAGAGAGAGCAGAGCAGAGCAGAGCACAGCGAACAGAGGGCAAAGCAGAGAGAGAGAGAGAGAGAGAGAGAGAGAGAGAGAGAGCTGAGCAGAGCACAGCGAACAGAGGGCAAAGCAGAGAGAGAGAGAGAGAGAGAGAGAGAGAGAGAGAGAGAGAGAGAGAGAGAGAGGCAGGGGAGTGGAGAGCAGCAAGAGGCCTACTGTATTATGATAACGCTGTCTGCTTCTGCTGTCTTCTTTGTCAGTACCTGTGTCTTTAATTTGTTCTTCTCTGTTCATAACCCCTCCGTGATTTATCCTGGTTATTAAGAGGAGGGCGGAAGAGTAGGAAGGAGGGGAGTGAAGGGTAGGGTAAAATTGGAAGAACGAGAGATTGTCCTGTCCCTGCTGTAGAGACCCGTATAGGCCTACATCTTCTTAGGAACAGACTTTGACTAGTGATTTGAGTAAAGGATACTGCCAGCTTCAAAACAGTGTTAGGTGGAATCGCTAGAATCATAGCATAAGTGAAAAAATGGCGGTTTTCAAACTGGCCACCACTGGGGCCCTTTCAGGACTATAAAGGCTTACAATTTCTGATGGAAATGTAGTAACTGGAAGACTATCATGGGGTTTACAGGCACGGCCTACACGATGGTGCCTATAGGAAATCAATATGATCTTGCTTAGTATCAGAAATCCAAGATGGCCGCCATCCGGACCCTCCCCAAACAAAAAAGTCGTGTATCTCTTGAAACATCGTGACAGGACGATTTTTATGCTAATTATGACATTTTCAGGCACTGATGACACGATAGTACCTTTACTGTTTCGATATCATCACGTTTGATACCCAAAATTCAAGATGGCCACAAATAAGTAATGAAAACATAAGCATAGAAAAGTATTTATTCACGGACATTTCCCAGTCATACAGATATCAATACCATGTGAATCTCATTTCACAAACATACGACTTAATCATGACTGAAAGATCGCATATTCACTTATTTTGACAAACTGACTCTTGCTTATGACAAAAAAAGTTACACATTTGACACCCGGCTTTTTGGATGAACATTGCGCTGAACCACACTTGCCTGTGCACTTACAAACGACTAGCATTCTTTGGGGTAATGGATTTAGGCATTTTTCAGGTAGCAGTGTGTCATTGTCTTTCACCCATCCATATTTGGTCGGGTCTGTGGCAGGTCTGTGGCAGGTGGGTAACATCAAGAAGGCATGGTGGGACAGAGCAAAATGCTCTCCTGATGAGTCCACGAATTGCGCTTGAAGTTGGTAGTAGGGCTTCCAATGATTTCAGTGTCGGAGATCACAGTTGGACTTCCACCCGGAGGTGGTCGAATGTTCGCGATTCAGGTTTGCTCTTCGCGCCAGTTCACACCTGAACGAGATACTCCTCAGCTTTCATCAAGATCTCGTCAGTGACAGTGTCAGACTCTGCAAAATCAGCCAAGTAATGCTCTCGATCACATGACAGAAACTTGTTTGGTACCTACCTTACTCACTGCATCATCTCCAGTCAATACATGTGCCTTCACAATGACTTTAGATAGTCCTTCTCCCACCTTATCTGCAAGAATGTGTAGTTGTATATGACGCCGTCGCTCACAGGTGCCGAACTCTACCTACAATTGTTGTAAGTCTTGCTTTGAAAATGTTGAACATAATGAAGGAGACTTCCTACTGTGTCTGTGTCATTGGAGACAACTAGCAGCCGGCTACTTCCCCGATCCACCTCCCATGCATAGTGCATCACTATGCGATCATCGACTTCTCCCACATCACGTCAGCATGTCAGTATGTTCTGTAGTTTCAGAATACAGCTGGATGGACGGCCTACCATAGAGTAGAAACTCTGCTGACACAACACCATCATCTGTGATGTATCCACCAAGCACAACATCAAACTTCACCAGCTCAGGAGTCGAGATGAGATTGCAAACGACGCGTTGTAGCATAGTTTTGTTGACTGAGGAGGTCCTGAACTTGTTCATCTGTTAGGGTATTGGGACACCTGCAGTGAGGCAAGTGAGGTCAACAGATTCAACTCCACCAGTGCAATGTAGCCTTTCTCCACCCTTAGCAGATGACTCTAAGTTGCTGTCAAACACGATATGGAGGTTGGACCTGGAACAAATAGAGTGGCCTGCTGATAGCACACAATTGATTGCACTTTTGAATGTTCTAAATGAAGCCAGGTTTGGAGAAGAACGTATTTTCGACATGAAGTGCAATATAACAGATGCAACTTTGGCAGAAATGCAGAACTCATCGCCTGTTTAGCTCTTCTTCAAGTCTGTGATGAGCACGCTTTTGTTAGGCTTGGAAGGAAGATCACCTTCAAATAGAGATGAAGCAGGCAGGATACCATGGGCATGGATAAATTCAAGTTCCATGCATCGTTTTTCCACAATTTCGATGTCATGCACTGGGAAGGAAGGGACGGCCACTGTACGCCCTTCTGTTGTTAGCCCCTACAGCCCCATGGTGACAGCCACTGTGCACACCGGGCAGGAAATGACGGCCACTGTACGCACTTTGGCTGGTAAATCAGGAGAAGGCAGACCTGCGGTGACAGCCACTGTATACCCTTTGTCTGCCACCTCCTTAGGGAGCAGCCCCACGGTGACGGTCACTGTACGCACTGGGCAGGAAGTGACGGCCATTGTATGCAGTTCGGCTGGTAAACCAGGAAAAGGCAGACCCGCAGTGACAGCCATTGTACGCCCATCATCTGCCACATCCTTAGGGCGCAGTCCCGCGGTGATGGCCACTTTACGTACCGGGCAGGAAGTGACAGCCACTGTATGCACTTAAGCTATTGTCTCTAGGACCCATGGACCCACAGTGATGGCCACTGTACACACTGGGAAGGAAGGGACGGCCACTGTACACCCTTTTTTCATGGCCCTTGAGACTACCCCTTTGGAGGAAGTCACTGACTGGGCCCACCACCCATCCAGAGCCTGAGTGGGATGCTTCTCTCGCTCTCTCTCCTCACAGGTACAGTCCCCCAGAGGTGTTGCAGCTAGTGGAGTTGTAGCAAGGGCCCATCACTAGCCCGGGGATCCACACCCTGCAGCGTAACCCTTGACGATGCCCCCCGCTGATGGACTCCACGAGGAAGGGACGCCGCTGGCAGCTCCTGACGGCAGTCCAACCCTGCAGAGACTGCAACCTCCAGACATCCAGGGGCACCCCTAGGACTGCAGGGCGTGACCTCCCTAGCCCCACCCACAGACGGCCCTCCCCCAAGAGCAGACAGAGGCAAGCATGCCTCTCTCCTACTGCTGAAACTAATCATCCCCCACCTGAACAGGACAATTTCCAGCATCCAGGACGGGATGCATCATGCCAATCACCACTTACAATACATTTTCAGATTTAAGCCAATGCTGAAGAAATTCATGAGGCATGAGTGGTGAGGGGCTCGATCATCTGTGGACTGCTTGTGCAGTTTTGTGGCAGAGCACCAAGTAAAGAAAGCGTTACTGTAATCCAGGTGTCAGACGATGATAATCTCAGACTGTAGACACTGTTACAGATGGTAAAACTAATGAAAGTCTCATAGCCATTTACACAGGAACCAGTGTTGTGATGCAGACTCGGTCGGTAGAGCTCCTGGACAAGTTTAAGTTAATGATCCATTGTTGCAAGGAAGGACTAATAACATTCCCATTTCATGTGTTCTACTGAGGATTTTTTTTTTTAATGCAAGGAAGAAATAACTAAAGGCCAGGAGCCCACAAACTGTTCCTTCAAAAAGATAAAAAAAAAATACAACAGAGCGAAATTCAAGATCCACTCATTTCAAGATGCCTGGACACACTGCGTTTGAAAGACTGCAGATCTTAGGAAGCAGGAATACAGACAGAGGGAGACAGTTCCAGAGATGAGCTGTTGCATAAGTGGAGGACAGGGAGTAACGGTTAACTCTTTTACTAGAGAGCTGGACAGAAAAGAATAGGGATGAGAGTTTGTTGCTAGGCGGGTGTTACGCACCCACTGTGGAGGTGGAAGGATGCAAGGAGACAATTCAGAGGAGCAGTGACCATTGATATAGCGGTATAAAAGATGCAACAGTGCGGTGAAGAGACAGAGATTGAAGGGGGCCAATAAGAGGAGGAAAGTTAATGAGATGAAAAGTCTTTGACTCCACCTTATTGAGAAGAGCTGTATGTGGGGAGCCTCCCCATGCATGAGGATTGTACTCTAGACAAGAGCGAATAAAACCCATGTATAAAGTCAACAACTGTACAAGGGGTAAAGAAGGTCGGGTTAGCACACCTAATTTCTTGGAAGCAGATTTTACAAGAGATGTAACATGACTGCTGCAAGCAATGTCTTTTAGAGCAAGGCTTTTATCTTGAATACTCGTACTAAAGTTCAATCTGTTTATAGGAGTGTACTGAGTCCGTTGACAATTAGAATCACTTCTAAAAGCAGCAGGCTCTATTTGCACATTATGGTCTCCACTTGAACCCGATGGCCCTGCTAATCTCGGTCATCTCTTGAATGATGCAGCAGGTTTTCTCTGGCAAAAAGAAAAGAACATTTACCAAGGGAGGCCTTATGATGAGTCAACTTAGACGTTAGAAACTGTGAACAGACTAACAAAGACAAGGACATTAAGGCTCCTCTCGTGAATTAGTGTAGCTTATGGAATAGATTTTCTGATTTAGAAGATGATAATCTTGCTCTAGGTTGTGATGTAATATGCGTAAGAGAATCGTAGCTCAACATCAACCAATCAGATTTTTAAACTGAATTCAACATATCATGTTATACCATTTTCAGTAGTGGGAGATAAACAATGGAATCTCCTAAATCGCAGCTTTATGAGACTAAGCCCACGTCGCGATGTGAAAGTTCTATTAGTTAGGAATAACTAATCTTATGAGGAAAATTACTTAAGGGTCTGTTATCCCTGAAATGTTACCCCCCTTACCCCCAAACCTACATTAAATTGGTCACCAACGAACATTAACAACCTGGAAAAGAAATTAGTAAAGCATATTTAATGGGAATGAACAATATTGTAAGATTCTTTCCTGACTGACTGACTACATTCCTTGAATGGACGGGGTGAGAAGACCAGGTTCCGAGGCTTGAGGCAGAGTATGGCCTCTCAGCACGTGGCGAGTGCGCTTCTGCCTCATGCTGCCGCCTGTGCCACTTTCTCCACATTAACTTCCCTCAGAAACAGTGTCATCGTCTTCCGTGTTGTTGGACGAGTCGACAATTCACTGAGATTAATTCTTTGCCAAACAAAAGTGGCCTTCCCATATTTGCTATTGAAATGAGTCTTTCACATGTTACTTGTTCTTATTTCCCGATTACCATAGCTGCTATGCATTTTTATAAACTTTCATTAGAAAACTATAAATGAGGATTTAGACTGCGTGATAAGCCAGAACGATGGTTGGTAAACAACACGGCTAGTTGGAGTGATAGTCGATAAACACTGCCCTACGTGACCTACTTCCTGAAATACCCCAGAGTAGGTATATTTGTTTTTTCTATGCACTTCTTGCAGTCACAGTGCAACAGTTAACTATCTGTGTTGTGTATGTACCAAAATTACTTGTGATCGTGAGTTTGTTATAGGTGGAATCGCCGCGCCCTTTTAGTAAAGAATTACCTTGTTAGTCCCAACTGGTGAGCAACTGGCTTTCTTTTCAATGCCGTCAGTCCTCCTTATTACATCTAACTTTTGGGTGTAAGGTAACGACGGCTTTTTCTTCTCCTTCCTCGAAGAAGTTGTAGGCATACGAGGGTGACGATCGGCCTTGGTAGCACTGAGCAGTTGAAGGAAGGACGAAGGGAAAAAAAAAAAAATCCTCTCACCCCACCGGAACAACAAGCCAACAACAGGGAGCCGATGCACTCTGCCAGGTGCTGGGGTGTCAAGTGCGCATCCTTCATGCAGAGTGCGAGAGGGGAGAGCTGTGATTGGCTTATGGTGAGTGCCATGCATGAATATGATTGGTTAACAATTGCCATGTTTGACTACGATTGGTTAACACCCAGTCAGATGCGCGGGCTTGAGGTAATGGCGGCGCATATTACACGAGGTTTCGGAAAAGCATCAATTTTGAGGCTGCATTCGCGAATTTAGTGAAATTTCCATGAGCTGGTGATACTGCAAACTGTTGCATGATGTAGCCGCGCATTATAAATCTGCCGTTTAGGAGATTCCACTGTAATGGAGCGGCGAGTGGTGTACTGCTATACATGAAGGTAAGATCTTATCCAGACATAATTCTTAGGCCCTCTACCAATAACACTGACATACGTACCTCTATGGACTCACATTTTATTCTTCTGCCGTACACACTCATCTCACATATACACTCCTATTTTCTTATTGACACACACACACACACACACACACACACACACACACACACACACACACACACACACACACACACACACACAAACCTTTACTACAGTAACTTTTTTCTTTTCGCAAGTTGTTATTTCTTTTCGTGTATCATTTACCTTTAATTCTAGACTTTATTGTCATTCCGTGAAAGAAAAAAAATGCTTGCCATGGCTTCCCTGCATGCTGTAAATGATTAACTCTTTCACTACGAGACGTCTTCCACAAACTGAGTAAGACTATCTGGCGGTAACAAAGATAGAGTTAGAAAGACGTCCCTGGCAAGAAGTCATCTGTGGAATTTGTTTGTAGCCCCTCTGCGAGATGTCTCCCTTAAGCAGAGTAAAATCGTGAGACGGTTAGGCGTTACATTAATGAAGAGGTTAATGGACACTGTTATTAGCCTCTTCATTACGACAAGTCTCCCCTAACTAAAGATCATCTGGAAGTAGCAAGAATAGAATCTAAGGGTTATCGTACTGAGCACGGTAACACTGTCGGGTTCGTATGACCCACTCCCAGCTGAATAAAACTGGTTGTTGTACCTGGAATACAATAGTAAAGTTGCCCTGACTATGAGCTAGTTAATGAAAGGGGAGACAGCGATATTTGCAGTTGCCCTCAGTTTATTCATGTAGTGTCATAAGGAGAGTCCAGCGTGTCGTGTTAACCTCAGTGTCTCTAAGGGACATTCAAAGGTAAAATTGGAGCTTTCACATTCTTTGATTTACGTTCCAAAAACAGCAATAAGATTTTTCTGCATGTCCCACCTTATGCTTCATACAGTGGGAAAACAAATTCTGATGATGATAAGGATGTGGAGGAGGAGGAAGAGACGGAGAATTATGATAAGGATAATGATGATGATGATGATGATGATGATGATGATGATGAGGAAGAGGAGGAGGAGGAGGAGGAGGAGTAGGAGTAGGAGGAGATGTAAGAGAAGGAGGAGGTACAGGAGGAGGAGAATGGTGACGATGACGACGACGATGCTCATAACAGTGATGACAACCAGTTCACTGTTTCCCACATCTGCTTTACAAAGTGCCACACAACACAGTGGTCTTCCTGTGCTTACGTGTATGCTCGTTGGTATGGCAGGCTCTTTGTTGGACGATTTTATTCAGTCGCCGAACTACGACGGCCTGCTTTTATTATTATTATGATTATTATTATTGCTACTACTACTACTACTACTACTACTGGTACTACTACTACTGCTGTTATTACTACTACTACCGGTACCACTATTACTACTACTACTACTACTACTACTACTATTCCTACTGCTACTTCCGTTATCATTACTATTATTATTATTATTATTATTCCCAGACAGTTTTAATCAGCTTATTAGAGACTATCGAGCTGGTTGGATGAAATACGCGTATACTCTAAGCCCATTTCACTACCATGACACACTTTGTAGTTTACATTTGCTTTTTACAGACGGTTTGAGTCACCTCGGAAATATCTTTCAAACTGGAGGGGTTAGCCTTCACAAACCCCATTCGTACGAGAGGTCTTTCATAAGTAGAAGATAACAACAATAAGATACAGTAATACGTCATCATACTAATGGCGTTAATAACTCCATCAATAGCAGAGGCCTCTCGTAAGCTGAATAAAATCCTCTGAGTGCAACAAGAATTTAACATGACAGACATCTTCTCCTCCTCCTCCTTATCATCATCCACACCTCTTTTTCCACCCTTAAATGTGGTGAGGGAGGATTCAAAGAAGCAGAAAAAAAAGAATAGAAAAACATATATTAGAAGAAACTAACCAAAGCAACCTGGAATGAATGAGCCATTCTCCCATTCACTCATCATTCAAGCCCACAGACTCCTGACCACCTCACAGGCCTGCACATCCACACTTGCGCACTTCATACCACCCATCGGTTAGAGTAATTCAGACGACTCTCACTTCACCAGGACATAACAGAAGCGCCAAACCCTTGCTATACACTGCCTCATGCGAAATGCTTCCTTCCAGCTCAAATCTGTCATTACCCTGGCCTCATCATTCTCCATACCACACTTTCGCACACCAGCTGTCTCTTGGGATGATTCATGTTGTTCACGAAAATTTTAAATCGAATATTAACTGACTCTCGCTTGGGAAGATTCATGTTGTCCATGGACCTTGTTAATTCGAAAATTCTCTGACTGCCTTTCGATTCATGTTATCTACAAAGCTTTTTAATTCAAATATTCACTGACTGTCTTTTGGAATAATCTATGTTCTCCACGAAACTTGTTAATTCGAATATTTACTGGCTGTCTCTTGGAATGAATCACGCTGTCCAATGATTTACGAAACGCAACACCGTAGAAAAAAAAAAAAAGTGTGACGATGGAAATATCAGGCTAAGGACATGACACAGATACCACGACACTCACTGATAATGGTATAAGGTATTAGGAAAGCCTGTGGGAACTGGGAAAGGGAAGGTGTGGGAATGGGAAGTGTGGGTGGAGATTCTGGATGGCAGTGGACATTCTCAGCGCCTCTTCTCTAGCGATTTATTTCACACCAAGCACATCAGTATCCTCTTGTGTGTTGCAGATGTGTGCTATGTGGATGTTGAAACAATAATAATGGCATGCAAGGGAATGTCAAGGTGCAGAATCGAAAATAAATCACTAAAGAAGTGGAGCAACGAAGTTCTTACATCAGCTGGTCGTATTTTAGATGGCCGTGAAAACTTCGGAGGCTCGTAACGCTTGTTCCTTAGCGATTTATTCTGACTATTACATCTTTTAATCCTCATGTATAATAACTGATCCACAAACTCTCGACACTAAAAACAATATTGGCAACATATAAGGGAAACTTTTAAGGCGATATATATATATATATATATATATATATATATATATATATATATATATATATATATATATATATATATATAAGGAGCTTACGAAAAAATACCAGGAAGTCTCCTACATGGCAATGTTGGGGGAGATATTTTAGGTGGCATAGGAGGCTTCATTGTTCCTTTTCCTTAGCAATTTATTGTGCATATTACACTTCATCTCGTTTACTACTTTAGATCGTTTTAATACTGACATAGATTCCATCAGTAAAATACAAGACCACTCTTAAGGTGTGATGTGCAAAATGAATCACGAGGTTAAAGGTGTTAAGAAATTTCCTAGGCCAGCTAGATGTGGTGCCCTAAGAGGTGTGGCAATGTGTGATGTGACGGAGTGTAGTGTGATGCTTGTGATGTGGTGTGTGTGGTGCGGCAGTGTGAGGTTAAGTGGCGTGTAGTGTGATGTTTGTGATGTGGTGTGTGTGGTGCGGCAGTGTGAGGTTAAGTGGCGTGTAGTGTGTGTGTGTGTGTGTTTTTTTTTTTTATGCGAGGAAGAAGGAACAAAGGCCATGAGCCCGCAATAACAGTTCCCTCCAAGAGAAAAAACAAAATACAATAGAGAGCCAAATTCAAGATCCTATCATTTCGAGATGCCTGGACAAACTGCGTTTGAAAGACTGGAGATCATAGACTGCAGGAAATACAGACAGAGGGAGACAGTTCCAGAGTTGACCTGTTGCATAAATGAAGGACTGGGAGTAACGGTTAACTCTTGCATTAGAGAGTTGGACAGAAAAGGGATGAGAGTTTGCTGCTAGACGGTTCTACGTGCCCGTCGTAGAGGTGGAGGAATGCATGCAGACAGTTCAGAGGAGCAGTGACCATCAAAGTAGCGATAGAAAAGAGATAAAGATGCAACAGTGCGACGAAGAGACAGAGGTTGAAGGGAGTCAGTAAGAGGAGGAGAGTTAATGAGACGAAAAGCCTTTGACTCCACCCTATTGAGAAGAGCTGTATGTGGGGAGCCTCCCCACACATGAGAGTTGTACTCCACACATGGGCGGGTAAAACCCCTGTATAGAGTCAACAATTGTGCAGGGGTAAAGAAAGAACGGAGTCGGCTTAGCACACCTAATCTCTTGGAAGCAGATTTTACAAGAGATGTAATATGCTCTTTCCAAGATAAGTCCCGAGTAAATGAAACCCCAAGCATGTTCAAGGATGATGCAGGATTAACTTGAATATTATTGAACATTAATGGGTATACATGTGGAAGATTTTGTTGGGTTGATAGGTGTAAGAACTGAGTCTTCGATGCATTAAAAACAACAAGATTATTTTTATCCCAGTCAGAGATATGAGCCAAGTCAGACAATAGGTGTGCCATAGCCTCATCCCTTGTTTGTTGCAGCAACTGCTGAGATGGGCGTTGCGGGAACCGAATGGAAAGGTGAAGGGTGGAGTCATCAGCATATGAGTGGATAGGGTTAGATGTACAGCTTAAAAGGTCATTGATGAATAAAAGGAAGAGAGCTGGTGATAGGACGGAGCCCTGAGGAACACCACTGTTGATAGATCTAGGAGAAGAACGATGGCCGTCTACAACAGCGGCTATAGAAAGACCAGAAAGCAAGCTAACGATGAAGGCACAGATAGAAGGATAGAAACCTTAAGATGGCAGTTTGGAAATTAAAGATTTATGCCAGACTCGATCGAAAGCCTAAGAGATGTCAAGTGCAATGGCAAAGCTTTCGCCAAAGTCCCGAAAGGAGGATGACCAGGAGTCTGATAGGTAGGTGAGAAGATCGCCAGTGGAGCGTCCCTGACGGAACCCGTACTGACAATCAGAAAGAAAGTTGTGATAAGAAAAATATCTTTAAATTTTTCTATTGAAAATTGACTCGAAAACTTTTGAAATACAGGACGTTAAAGCAATTGGACGATAGTTGCAGGGTTGGGTGTGGTCACCCTTCTTTGGAACTGGCTGAATGACATCAAACTTCCAGCAGGAAGGAAAGGTACAAGTTGACAGACAAAGGCGAAAGAGTTTGCCTAGACAGGGTGTAAGCACAGAAGCACAGTTCTTGAGAACAACAGGAGGGACTCCATCAGGCTCATATGCCTTGTTAGTATTGAGGCCAGTGATAGCAGAAAATACATCAGCTGAAGAAATTTTAATGTCAGCCATGAGGAAGTCAGAGGGCGAAAGTGATGGAGGAACCGCACCGGAATCGTCTATGGTGGAATTGGAGGAGAAAGTCTGTGCGAAGAGATCTGCTTTATCAGTAGAAGTGCGTGTGTGTGTGTGTGTGTGTGTGTGTGTGTGAGAGAGAGAGAGAGAGGACGATTATAAGGCTCTATCAAATAAAGAGAAAATAAAGATTAATTCAAGGTAAGAAAAGAATGTGACAAAAATTTTCCACGTATTGTGAGTTTAGAAAATATGTGTAGCAGACAACTGTATTTACGAGCCTCAGAAAAAAAAAATGTAGATACGTACTTAGAGACCTAAATGTACATATCATATAAGCCGGGGAAAATGTACATATATCATTTTGGTGAAGACAGACAAGGGAACGGTTAGATAAATTACATACCAATTAGTTAATTAATTAATTCATTCATTCATTCATTTATAAAACAGTAATCAGAAAAAGTAGGTACAAGGAGGAAAAACAGGAACTGGATTAACGTAGGTGAGGAGAAAGCAAGTGGGAAGCGGACGTTAAGGAAGAGAACCTGCGTCACTGGAAAGAAACACTTGCACGCTGCCCACGGCATTGGATGCTGACGTCACGCCCTCAGATACCCGTCACGTCGTCAGTTTCACCTCGTCACCTTAAAGGACGCCTATGAAAATCATCATCATCAACAACAGAAAATAGACAGATTGATCGATAGAGAGGTAGACAGAGAGGTTAATATGTGAACGTATGTATGTTTAAAATAGTTCCCACACATGTGTACATCCGCTCATGCCAATCCAAGTGGTTACAGAGGTCAGGTGTTCAGCAAGGAAACTTAGGTCAAGCAGTGTAATCAGTCTAATGAGCTAGTTGATGCCCCCTGATCAAATTAAGAGCGGTATTTAACTTAAGGAGCGGTTGTGGCATCTGACGAGACCAGCTAATTACACCTGTTGCTCTCCATAAATTAGTTGAGTCACACCTGGAGCAATACCTTTTGGGGTGTTATGGCCAGTTAGAAGTAGGGAAGGGAAGTTTGAGAGAGAGAGAGAGAGAGAGAGAGAGAGAGAGAGAGAGAGAGAGAGAGAGAGAGAGAGAGAGAGAGAGAGAGAGAGAGAGAGAGAGGTGGGATGGAGGGGGGGATAGAAACAGGAAGGAGAGAAAAGGAGGGAAGAAGGATGGGAAATACCGGATAAAGAAGGAGAGAGGAGAAGAGAAGGATGGATATAAACGTGAGAAAGAGAGGGCATCAGTCTTGCCATCTCACACGTAAAGGTAAGTTCTTGCTTCAGCTGTGGATATACAAAAATTATTTCCAAAACAGCTAATTACGCTAGACAGGGGCGATTAAGAGATGTATCTAATGAGGCATCAAATTATTTACTGTACACGGCAACACGAACGGCAGACAAATTATCCACTACGCTAACGAGCCTTTACCCAATGAATTTCCTGGTCATGTTAGTTGCTTGAACCATATCTATATATCTTTAATGAGAGCCAGATATGGGTAGTTTATGTTCACTAATTAGCTCCACTGGATCTTACGGCGATGCTAGTTGCCGATAGTGACCTTTTTTTTAATGAGAGCTAAATATGTATGGAATTTTTCTCACGATAAGTTAATTGCTGTCTTTCTGTCTTGATGCTTGAAAGATTAACGTTCAACCAGATTTATTACTGTTTTTCATAATCTAATGAGCTGAAGATGGGTGGTATCTCATCACGATAAGTTAATTGCTGTCAGTGAATCTACATGTTTGATAAATTAACCTTGAACCTGCATTTATGGATAAGGTAATTGCTGGCAGTGATTATACGTGCTTGAAAAATTAATATTCAGCCAAAATTTATTAATACTGATTTGAGTTTGATATGAAAATGAAAGCTCTGAGTTTGAAATGAAAAACTGTATAATTCAGAGTTTTGGGGGTCTGATATAAGAAAGTCTGAGGCGGATGGAAGCTCACTCGCCAGCCAGAACGATATCCTCGAAGCTCATCCACACAGGTGAGGGTTGAATGTATCCTTGCCTTATAGGCCCGTTTTCACCTGATGGAACAGGGCCAACCAGTCTAGTTTTTTTTTTTTTTTTTTTTTTTTTTAAGCTGCTCTGGGTTGCCTTAGATTTTTGCTGTTTGTTCTGTGATCGAAGTTGGGCATTTCAGAGAGGTAAATTGTATGGGTTTCAATCCTTTATGGAGTGTAACCTTGAAAAGGGAGTCAAGATTCTTTTTTTTTATTTTTTTTATTTTTTTTTATTAAATGATGTATCTTCAGTGTGTGACTTGGAGGAAGGACAGCCACATGGAATGCGACGTGGAGGCAATTTGCCTGTGGCCACCCTTTACGAGATTACTTATTGCCAATGCCTTGATTCTGCAAAGACTGGCGACAAACAGATTGTCTCCTTGTCTCCCTGTCCTCTGCCATTTGTCTACCCTCTCCCTCTCCACCATATACCTCTCCACTCCATCCCTCCCTCACCAGGGACTGACCCAGGATTTTTATTATTATTATTATTTTTTTTTTTTGCCCAAATTTTTGTTGACATTATTCAAGATTCCTTTAGTCTCAATAGCCAAAAATATTATTTAGGGGATTTGTGGACCCCGTTGGTTTTTCCGCAGCTCTTTCACAATGTTACTGAATAATGTAGTGAGCCACTTGATATTATTTATTTACCCTTGGATATTGCAAAAACTGTAAAGCTCGAGTGAAAATTCACACACCTGCGGTTTGTTCAGTGCAATACTCTTCATACTTTACATAGAAAACAAGAAACGTATAGTTATATTTGTTTATCATCGGGATAAAAACATACAATAATTCTCAATAGGCTGTAACAAAATAGATTAATAAACCAATTACAATAATCAAAAACTGTCTTGAGCTCCATGTTATATGCTGAACGAAATAACATACAATTCGACTCTTAATCACATTCAGTTATTTTGTGGCCACTCATTAACATGGTTGGAGAGAAGATCCACAAATTGCATTGGTCGGCTGTGTTTCCTTGCAAACACACCAATGGCTTTTGGAATATCGATGGGTACACCATAGTGGATATTCATTACAGTAAGTCTGGTCAGGCGTTCATTTGTCATCGTGCTCCTGAGCCGGGTCTTCAGCCGACGCATGGCAATAAAACTTCACTCATTCTTACAGCTGGTCACGGGAATAGTACATACAAGGCGTAAGATGATCCTGATGGTTGTGAAAAACTCCTCATCTGCAAATGGCAAAGCATCTCGTGGATTGCTAGGTACTTCTTTCTCCCATGCTTTCCATTTCCTCATTCATATTCCTAAGCTCGACTTCTAGTGACGCTTCTCTTGGAGGTCATGGTTGTATGATGTTGCCAGCTGCTGAGTTAACGTCTTGATTCCAATGTCAGATTTCAGGAGAACTGCAGGTACAATCTGCATTCCCTGAATGGCATTCTTCTGGACTGAAGAAAACCTCTCATTCAACTGTTGGTCTTAATGATCAGGTAGTGCGATGGTAAAACTGAGTTTGTAGTAGTCTGTTACAGATTCAGCAGGAGCATTGTTTCGGAGTGTCTGTCTACCACACCTCCTGGGGTCTTTGACGTCCAGTTCGAATGTTCCAGCAATGTCTGTTGCTTGCTCAAAGCATCTTTCATGGAAAGAATTGACATCTACCTTCACTTAACTAACCAAGTGTTTGAAATCATCGACATGTTCATAAGCACGGATGATGTCAGTGGCTCTAACTTGTAGTTTCTTACACAGTCCTTTCGTAGCCATCAACACTTTACTGGTTACAGTCAGTGAGAACACAAATTCAAACTGTGTAATAGACAGGCACAAGCTTCGAGCGGCACTGATAGAGTCCCTATTCCACTCATTGGGTGAGGTCATCATATCCTCCAAGCATGCGATGATTGTAGGTAGTAGATCCAGGAAAACTTCCCTAGCATCATAACATTCGATCCAAAGTGTTCTGCAAACATCGCGTTGTTTGTTTCGGTTGGTTTGGCAGTCATCAGGTCTCATTATGAAGCCCTCTAGATGATTCTGGCGTTTTGGAGAGTTATTAACAAATATGCTCGCTTCACTGATGACAGTCAACATACTGGACATTGGTATGGCTTTGAAGCCTTCATTATACATAAGTAGAACTAACGGGAGTTGCAGTGAATATAAATCTCCTCTGGCTCTACTTCGAGAACTCGAATAGACTGTAGCACCAGTCGAGCAGAGCAGTACTCCCAAGGTGGATGGAATGCTGATGACAGGAAGTGCAGGAGCTCTCATTTCATCAGCCCTCAGGACTAGTTCCTGACGTTTCAGTAACACAGAGAGTAGGCCAGCATGCTCTCCAATACAAGTTTCTGTATCTGTCAACACCAATCTACATGCACAGTACACGCTACAGTTCCTTTTCAAAATTTAAAAATAAAAAGGAAAATGGCGCACCCACACCTTGCCTCGGAGCCCCCGGGGGAGGGGGAACATAAATGCTCCCACCATCGGCCCCTCTCCCGGTGACGAATCTTTGAGCTTCCTGGATCCACTGCCTAACTCACTTCTTCATTTCTGCAACATTCACGGCCTTTCCTCTAACTTTGTCTCTGTCGAACATCACCTCTCCTTCTCTACACCTCACCTTCTCTTTCTTACCGAGACTCAGCTGTCTGAGGCAACTGATAGTAAACCCTTTTCTGTATCCTCCTACTTTCTCTATACTCATTTCAAAGCCAAAGGTGGATGTTGTGTAAATGTATGCAACTACCTATCTTGTTCTCGTGTTCCTGAACTTGATTCTTCTAAATTCTCTACTCTCTGGCTTCGGCTTTCTTGTCTATCTCTGACTAAATATATCTGCACTATTTACTTATCCCCAAATTCTACTTACTATGAAAAATTATTCGAGTATCATACTTCTACGATGGAACACATTCTATCCATTTCTCCTTTCTCTGAAATCTCCATTCTAGGAGATTTCAATGTTCTCCACCAACTTTGGCTCTCCTCTCCTTTCACTGATCCACCTGATGAAACAAGCCTATATCTTTTCTCTCCTTAATGACCTAGAGCAGCTTATACAGCACCCTACCCATATCCCTGACCGCCTTGGAGTGAGCTCCAACATAATTGACCTCTTCCTCACAACTAATCCTTCTCCTTACACAGTTAATCTTTTCTCTCCGTTGGACTCCTCCGATCATAACCTTATTACCTTAACCTGTCCTATCACTCTGGTACGGCCTGTGGACCCTCCAAAGAAACGTTCTCTGTGGCACTTTGGAGCTGCAGATTGGAAGGCCCTCAGGCAGTAATTCTTTTATTTTTCTTGGAATGATTATTGCTTCCATGGCTGGGAGCCATCTGAGTGTGCCTTGCTCATTACGGAGGTTATTCTCTCGGGCATGGAAGCATACACTCCTTTCTCATATCCTTTGACTAATGTAAGAAAGCCTTGGTTTAATGACGCTTGTTTTAATGCTGTCTGCAACAAGGAGAGGGCCTATAAAAGGTATTGGAGTCAAACCACCCCTGAATCACATCATTCTTATGTTTCTGCCCGGCATTGTGCTAAGTCAGTTCTTCGCGCTGCTAAAAATAATTTCGTCCATACTAAATGCTCTCAACTCTCCAACTCGAATTTTTCCAGCTCCTTCTGGCACCTTGCCAAAAACCTTTCTAACAACAATACAACAATACTTTATCATCTTTCCCTCCTCTTTTCTACTCTGATGGCTCTGTAGCTATTTCTTCTACTGATTGAGCAGATGCCTTCGCTCAGACTTTCTCCTCCAATTCCATCTTAAACGATTCCGGTGCTGTTCCTCCATTACTTCTCCCCTCTGACTTCCTCATGGCTGACATTAAAATGTCTTCAGCCGATGTATTTTTTGCCATCACTAGTCTCGATACTAAGGCATACGGACCTGATGGAGTTCCTCCAGTTGTCCTCAAGAACTGTGCTTCTGTGCTTACACTCTGCCTAGGTAAAGTCTTTTACCTTTGTCTTTCAACTTGTGCCTTTCCTTCTTACTGAAGTTTGCTCTCATTCAGCCAGTCCTGAAGAAGGGTGACCATTCCCAACCCTCTAACTATCCTCCCATTGCTTTAACATCCTGTGTCTCAAAAGTTTTGGAGTCTATTCTTAACAGAAAAATTTTAAAGCATCTTTCCTATCACAACCTTCTTTCTGATCGTCAGTATGGGTTCCGTCAAAACGTTCCACTGGCGATCTTCTCACCTACCTTTCAGACTCGTGGTCATCCTCCTTTCGGGACTTTGGCAAAATAATCGCCATTGCACTTGACATTTCAAAGAATTTTGATCGAGTCTGGCATAAATCTTTAATTTCCAAACTGCCCTCTTATGGATTCTGTCCTTCTCTCTGTGCCTTCATCTATAGCTTCCTGTCTGGTCGTTCCATAGCTGCTGCTGTAGACGGCCATCGTTTTTCTCCTAGATCTATCAACAGTGGTGTTCTTCAGGGCTCTGTCCTATCACCAACTCTATTTCTTTTATTCCTCAATGATCTTCTAAGCTGTCCATCTAATCCTATCCACTCGTACGCTGATGATTCCACCCTTCACCTTTCCATTCGGTTTCCACAATGTCCAGCTCAGCAGTCACTTCAACAAACAAGGGTTGAGGCTATGGCACACCAAATGTCTGACTTGGCTCGTATCTCTAATTAGGGTAAAAATAATCTTGTTGTTTTTAATGCATCAAAGACTCAGTTTTTACACCTATCAACCCGTCAAAATCTTCCACAGGAGTACCCACTAATGTTTAATAATATCCAGCTCAATCCTGAATCATCCTTGAACATGCTTGGGGTTTCATTCACACGTGAC
Source organism: Coenobita brevimanus (assembly GCF_032717465.1). Lineage (NCBI taxonomy): Eukaryota > Metazoa > Arthropoda > Malacostraca > Decapoda > Coenobitidae > Coenobita > Coenobita brevimanus. The sequence continues at coordinate 17,851,834 of NC_136967.1, forward strand.
TTATCTTGGAAAGATCATATTGCATCTCTTGTAAGATCTGCTTCCAAGAGATTAGGTGTGCTAAGCCGACTCCATGCCTTCTTTACCCCTGCACGGTTGTTGACTTTATACATGGACTTTATTCATCCCTGTTTAGATTACAACTCTCATGTGTGTGGAGGCTCCCCTCATACAGCTCTTCTCAGTAGGGTGGAGTCAGAGGCTACTTGTCTCATCAACTCTCCTCCTCTTACTGGATCCCTCATCCTCTGTCTCTTTGCCGCACTGTTGCCTCTTTATCTCTTCTGTTGCTACATCAATGGTCACTGCTCCTCTGAACTGTCTGCTTGCATCCCTCCACCTTTACGACTGGCGCATAACACGCATCTAGCAACAAACTCTCATACCTTTTCTGTCCAACCCTCTAATGGAAGAGTTAACCGTTACTCCCAGTCCTTCATTTATGCACCAGGTCAACTCTGGCACTGTCTCCCTCTGTCTGTATTTCCCACTTCTTATGATCTCCAGACTTTCAAACGCAGTGTGTCCAGGCATCTCGAAATGAATGGATCTTGAATTTTGCTCTCATATGTATTGTTTATTTTTTTATTTTTCTCTTGGAAGGAACGTTTTACTGGCCCAGCCTTTGGTTCCTTCTTCCTCGAATTAAAAAAAAAAAAAACGTGTAAGTTTGCTGCCATGTTGCCTGCTGCATCATAAGACTGCCCACGGAGATTCGCCAAATCGAGTCCTTGTATGTCAGTTATAGTGTACATTAGTTTGTCAGCAATGGCACGTCCGGTTGTCCCAGTATCACACTCAACAAACTCCATGAACATTTCTTGGATGTTGTCGAGGGAATCCACATACCTCACAGCCAAGCTGAGCTGTTCATGGTTGGATACACGTGCTGCCTCGTCTGCACAAATAGAGAAAAGCATTTTTGACGTTAGTGATAAAACTATACTGTACTTGGGGACCTATGATAGAAATCAGTTCATTCTGGACTGTTCTCGATGTGTAGGCGCCAATCCCACTGTATTTCCGTAAATGACTGGAGAGTTGATCTTCACAGCCTCAGGCTCGATGTCTCAAGAAAGAGATGAAGTTTCCGGGATTTCGGTCTAATTCTTTGAAGATATTTTTATTTGACTCTACACGTCCACAAAGTGCCGCATTCTGCTTCCCACAGAGAATAATTGTGTAATTGATAGACTCCATCACCTTCCTGTTTGTAGCAGTTCTCTCTGCTGTGGCAGAATTCAACTGTGCATTACTGGCAGGTTTCTGGTGTTCCATCACACCCATGAAATCCTGAGCTCTCTTCTGGGTCTCCATGTGATATAAGAGGCCACTGTGTGCTTTCAAGTCACTGTTCCCCATATGGTACATGTTCCAGTATTGTGTCACAAACTTTCCACCCACAAAAACCTTCCCGAATAAACAACAGTATTTACACAGAGCATCATCATCAGCATTAAAATACACTATCCAAGGTTAATTTATGGTCCACATATCCTGGAAACACACACACACACACACACACACACACACACACACACACACACACACACACACACACACACACACACACACACATGACAAGCATTCACACTAGAAGACAAGAATAATGCCTGGGCCCCGTTAGAGAGTGAAACAGAAAATTTAATTGGAATGGAAAAATCACTCCCACTGTGAAGACAACTAATCAGGAAAGAAGGATGTTGCTCGGGCAACTAGGGCAACACCCCTGCTTCCGTCCCTGCTCACCCTTGGGCTCCCCCTCTTCCTCTCCCCGTCCATCTCATGCACATATTCCTCTAGCCTGTCTGAGTCTCCATCCTCACCACCTATTATACCGCCCTTAAATCATTTCAGAAGTTGGTCAACAGTCAGAACAGCAACAAGGGAGTCCAAACCGCCAAGATGAAAGTGCTTCTCTGCCTGACCCTCTTGTTGGGAGTATCTCAGGCTGTGGTGAGTCTTACACACACACACACACACACACACACACACACACACACACACACACACACACACACACACACACAGCCATTACATCGCTTGGGCTGTCACAAACATCACTCACTACAAACACTCCCCCTCTTATGCCATTCGTGCTTCGTCAGGATGAAGAAGGGTTCATTCTGGCTAACACTCTCCCTCCAAGGCTATGGTCAGGATCTGCAGTGAACCTTCTTATTTATAATTTGATTAAGTTATAGTGATGTTTTTGTCATTACTGGCGGGGCTTGTTCAGTTCAGAGATAAATTGTATCTTATTGGCACGTTGATGAACAGAATGAACTCAGACTAACTCCCCTAGTCAGATCTTACATTTGGATTCTAGAGTTACTCACATTCATTTATTTTATTCCTTTATTACTTTGTTTAGTTCAGAGATAAACTGTGTCTAGTTACGAGTAGGATGATGAACAGATTGAACACAAATTTAATGCTGCTATTTTGATCTTAGATTTGCATTCCAGGGTGACTCATATACAGTATATATATATATATATATATATATATATATATATATATATATATATATGTATATATATATATATATATATATATATATATATATATATATATATATATATATATATATTCTATTTATTTATTTACTTCAATAACCCCTTCTTTTGTGGCGAAGAATCTCATGGCGATGGAAGAAACAGAAGCAGAATTCGAGGTGGATGACGACACAGTGTTGGGGCTTGAAGAGAGGGCGCTCCCTGTAGAACCATTGATTTGCTATAGCAGAAAGTAAGTGACATTAAACTCCTGATGGCATAGGACGATACGTAGCACATCGTAAGCGATTTGTTTTTCATATTTCATCTTCCGACTGTCTTGGATGCTATGGCAAAGGGTGAGTGATATTCGGATTCTTGTACGTAAGGAGCAAATGTGAGATCTTATGAGACTTCGCTAGTGAAGCACCCTGGCCCGTATTCTCGTCGGTTAAGGACGCTTTTCCGTAGCGATTTAATTTTGGATATGGTTAGTTAGTATCCTTTTGTACGTTATTTATGCAGAATATGACAATACTGAAAGGATTTATGGAACACACAAGAGGACAGTATGGTGAAATAAACAAAAAAGTAAGTCGCTTAGGAAAAGTGTTAGAGAGCTTCCTTACCCGACGGGAATATCAGCCCTTGTGCATGAATTCTTATGCAGCTAGTATGAAGCATCATTCAGAGCTTCACTAGCACCTTCCATGTGATTATCCTTAGGGTGGGACTGACTGACTGGGGAAGGGAATGAAAGGGCAGTTAGGGAGGGTAAAGGACGGGAGGTCAGGGTAAGGAAGGAAAGGGTAGAGAAGGACAGGGTAGGGGAGGGCAGAGTAGTAGAGGGCATGGCGGGGGAGGGTAGCGCTACAGGAGACACTCCCACATCAAAAACTAAATCATCAGGCTCAAGGACTCAGTAATTACGCAATCCTCTGAGCCGTAGAGCATCTTTTTGCATTTTATTCTCGTCATCTCATGATTTCCTTCAGCTTATAATGGACGTTTTGAAATGGGAGTTTAGATATAGCATTAATAAATCTCTTCAGTATGAGACGCTTTTCTCAAGGTCAGTAAAATCTTCAGTTAGGAGCAAGACTAAACTGAAGAGCACATCATCCAGGTTGAGGGGGTTCGCAGTATATCTTTCAACTCAGCTTGGAAGGTTTGATTGTGCTGGAGCCATTGGGCAGTGCTATCTTTGTGTCTGACCTCCTCCCCCTCAGTTCAAAAAGCCATTACTGAGCTGACTGAAAGAACCCATTAACTATTCACATAAGTAACCCAGCCTTCCTCTCAGCTTGGCAAATCAGAATATGTTTTAGCCAACAGACAATGTTGTCTTCATGCCCAAACACACCACTTCGATAAGCCCTTACTAAGATGAATAAAAGAACTCATAACTATTCACATAAGTAATCCAACCTTCACCTCAACTCTGCAGGCTTACAGAGTGTGCCAGGAGAGGGGGGACGTGCTTTTCTCGTTCGCCACAGGTGGATAAGTACTGCAAGGAAGTGAGGGAGGGCTTGTGTGATTATGAAGACTGTGTCTGCTGCCTTGGTGAGCACTTAACACCTTAGTATCTCTGTCTCTGTCTGTCTGTCTGTCTGTCTCACTGTACTGTATGTTTTTTTTTTTTTTTTTTTTTTTCAGCGAGAGGTGTACGTTCACGTGTTTGTATATTTGTCTCTGCCTAAAAAATGTATCATCCTTGTCAGAAAAAAAAAAAAAAATAGCCTTCGTTTTCTTCCTACAGATTGTCTGCCAAGTCAACTGTGTCCTATTATAACTAAGAAATAAGACCCTCCAGCCCTACTCTCCAGTTGGCAGTGACTTGTAAGCACAGTAATTCATCTTTTCTTCATTACGCTGACAGAAAAAATCCTCCTACACCAACGTGCCTATGAATATAACTACAGTAGAAGACTGCATTATTTTTAATCATGCATAATGTTGTTATTTTGTCCCATGGCACATCTTAAATGTAAATTCAGTGGACTGTAGGTTAAAACTGCTCGTCTTCAGTCTACCATCCTCCTTTTGAGGGGGTAAGGAAGAAGTTGAGGGACGTTTGCATAATCAAGCGGTGTAGCCACATAGTTATTCTGGATTTGCCACATTAAACAACCACTAGTGTCAGCCTTCAAACACCCATTCACTACTAGGGTGCTCTATGCTGAATGTAAGGTTCTGGAAAAAAAAAAAAAAAAGTCTTCGGACAGAATAAGTTAATATTATAATGCAAATCAAATTTTAATCTTGATTATCTTTAGTATTACATTGGACTGCTTCTGATTACAGAATGGCAGTCCTGAAAGCTGTTGTCACTGAAGGCTTGGACACCACGTCACTGGACATCAATACGGACCCAATCACTGAACATGGATGATGGATATGGACCTAATCACTGAACTCAAATACAGACTTTTGACCTCTTCACAGATGTACTACTCTTCCACAAATGCATAACTGGCACTTCAGGAATTTATGTTAATAATTTGAAAAAAAAAAAAATCTAACAGGACCATTGTTTAGCTTTCATTAGGTAGTTCTTGCATGTATACATCCAGGTACTCCTGTACCTATAAGTTTCTGTTGGCAATTTCTTTACTGTTATCATAGCTATTATTCTTTGCCAATATACCACATATTTAAAAAATCAAACATTAAAAAAACTTTCACTACAAGTCTGTCTCTCTTATTATTATGACAAGCTTTAATCTAATACTATCAAGAAAACTATTCAGAACATTGGTTAACAGATTATACGTTTAATATATTTTAGAGCAAAAGCACCAGTTATAAGTTTTAGCACTGATAGTATGTCATTTTTCCAAACCATTTCTAATGTTAAAAAAAAAAAAAGAAGGTACATGTATAGAAACTAAGGGAGGGTGACAAAGAGTGGCTTGGCTGAGAACAAAAGAGCTAATAACAATCCTGTGTGGATGAAATTAGCGAGATGCACAGGACAAATAGCATACATGAATCACCAGTCAGCATTTACACTTGAAGTAGAAATTCCTTCCATTACCTGTACAAATACCTTTTTTTTTTTTTTTTTTCCCCTACAGCTTTAGTTGCCTATGATGTGAAAGTAAAGCCATATTCATTTAAACCATCTGTAGAACCAGCTCAGTGCAGACCTTGCTGCACCATCACAAGATAAAGTTAGTCTGCTCTTCTACTTCAGCTACTTCACACTTACAGAATGTCCATTATGTTCTTCCGTAGCACATCCTAGAAAAAGAAAATCCATTGCCAGAATTGCAGACAAGTGTCTCTCAGCTTATTACTGTACTGACTCTGAGGATTTCCAAATAGCAGAGTAATAGTACTCTTCCGTTTATTTTCCCTCCGCTTATGAGCTAATGGATGCTTGTTTAACTTGGTAGCGACTTGTGAAGTAAATAAAGTAAAAATATACCCACATCCACTCTAACCTTGCCACTTAAAAGTTAATTTGCTCCACAGTTACTTGGCTTACATCATCTGACTGTCAGACTTGTTTCTTCCCAATTCTCACATGCTTACATTATCACTAGCAAGAAATCCTGGTAATTGAAATATGTTGATATGGCTGTCAAGGAATGACATTCTGAAATAAAAAGTAATAGATTATCAGTTCTTTATTTTTCTTGGCAATGCTAATATGAAATAAAAATTACAAAATACATTCTACTTCTTCAAGTATCTTGCTTCTGCCCATCTTACTGCTCTGCTGTTGATGTTGGATTGTTTTTTAGAGCACAGGGTACATGTAGAAAGTGACAGGGTCACAAAGTGTGTGGAAATGTGTGGTTATTTATATGGATGATCAAAGTTAAATATGGTAGAGGGAAACGAAGGGATTGCGATTTACTTGGCATGGAAGGCCACTTCTTTCTTTCCATGCTTCCTCTTCTGTCTTTCATTTCTTCATTCTTTCCTCCTCCTTCTGTCTGCATGTGACTCTACACGGAGTGATAAGCCAAATGGTTTTCTGTATCCCAGGACACCATTTACTACGCTTGGTAAACATATAACCAAAGCATGGCGCCTGGTGGTTTAGTGGGCAATTAAGGCGCTCCAATCGGATTGAGCCGTGCAGGTTTATAACCAAGGAATGGTTGGGGTTTATTGCCCACGTAATGCCACTCAGGGATGAGTGAGGCTGGTCACTCTCATCTTAAATGTCAGGACCAACTTGCCTAGCCCCGGGCTCCTACGCTCATCATGGGGCAACACAGGATTAGATGATGGATGGATTGATGGATGGTCTAGTAGCATTAAGGGAATAACTGTGGACTCAGGCATATCCAGTAATGCACAAGTAAACTGACCTCCATGTGATAAAAATTTTGATTAACCAAAAGTTTCATTACACAGCAATCAACTGTAATTGTAAATGGAATGGCATATTATCAGGATAATTTTGTAACAAACCTTAATTTTCATTCACAGGTGAAAATAACTCTTAAAACTCAAGTCGCACCCTGAAAGGCTTTAGGAAGACAGCCAGCTGAACAAAATGGAATCTTTTATTTTACTGAATACCAACTTCTCTTCTCTGTTAAGTTGGGATGTTAAATTATTTCCGTTTATAAGACGTAATTAATGTTTGAATTTCATTTCTCCTGTCATCCAGCATTATTCTCAGCTGTCATTATCTTCTCGATTTCCTTGAAAAAAAAAAAAAAAATCACCATCGTCTGACAGATGAGTATTCTTGGTGTGATTCAATGTGTGCTGAGTGATATCACTTTTACTACAAAAATAACTTACACACTGACCACAGTCTAGGTTCATCCTACCAGGGTGAGTCAGCATGTGTTTCTTGAGGTCTCGTTTCCTAGTATACAGTTTTCCACACTTAGTATATTTGAAGTTTCTAAATCTACTATGGGTCAACTGGTGCTCATCAAGGTAACTCTTATGAAGAAACTTCCGACCACACTCACTACACCTAAATCCTTTCTGTCCTGAGTGCGTAAGAGTCTATTCAGACTACACTTCTTTGTAAACACTTTCCCACATTCCTCACATCCATAGCTATACTTCGGGGCAGAGTGTGTCAATAAGCGCTCATCTAGGTTACACTTTCTTGTAAACAGTTTACCACATTGATTGCAATGGAAGGTTTTCTCTTGTGTGTGAGTGTGACTATGCTTGAACTGGTCTCTTTTCTTAACAAACAGTTTCCCACAGTCATCACACTCGAATCTCTTGACCCCCTGACAAATTAGTAAGTGCTCATGTGTCAGGACTGTAAAATGTCTTAATACATAATAGCTAGCAACATACATATATACTCTAGAGGTTAGGTCAATGTCAAACCTAGAGGCCAAAAGGAAATGACGTTAGCGCCTTTCCAGAATGCCTCTCACCAGCAAAATAACCCACGAACAGTGCCTCGTGACCATACACACACATACACACACACACACACACACACACACACACACACAGGCTTCTAGAATATTTCAACAACAGTATAGCACACGTGACATGGCCCCTGCTAAAGGAGAATGTAGGAATCTGAGCTCAGAAGGGGACTGGCCATAGAACCGGCAGGTAGTGGAGAGAGTGAATAAGAAGAGGGGTCCAACTAGACTTAGTTAGTATATTAAGTCCCGGTATAATACATACGTTGCTCAACTTAGACTTTTTCTGAAGATAATAATTCAAGATCAACTCCCTGTATCCATCTTTAACTCCTCCTGCTCTTCAATTACCAAAATAACTTTAACCAAAACTCAAGACTCACCTATTTCAAGATTAAAGAGTTACATATATATAAATGTTGGCTACGAAGCTCTAACATTAAATGGTGGCAGTAACGATCGACTCTACGTCTATGAAACACCATTTCTACAGAAGCAGGCAAAACTGTCAGCTCCAGTTCTACAGCTGCTTCTTCATTACTACAGTTCTATGATCAAGTAACCACAAGCGAGTATACAATAAGAAGAACGAGTCTTCGAGTCTACGAGTCTACGAGCATACAGTAGCAACGACAAGTTACGAGTGAGGATCAACAAGCTCTATGATTAACTACAAATAACAAGTCTACAAGACAACTCTGTAATCTTCTTCACGAAACTTCAAGCAGCAGCAAGAAGAATAAAAAACAAAACAAGTAAAGGAAAAGAAGGAACAGAGCAACAAGCACTAAAACCCCAACACTCTCTCCTCCCTACTTCCATCGCTGACACAGAGGTCAAGACACACGGCAAAACACCAGAGCCACATTTATAACGCATCTTACCTTTCCTCACTCAGGTTACTCAGTGCTACTCGGTTACTCACCACAGCTATCAGTGCGGGAAGCCGATGTCACCATGTATATCTGCTGAGACGACATCACCATGCGTGTTTGCTGAGACAATGCCACGCCAATCAACGTGTGACTGACACCAGGCACTTCTCACCCACTACGCATTACTCATTATTTTTATAGCTTCTACTCATACTCATTTATTTCCTCAGTATTGAGTGGTAATTTGACGTTCTACTTGTATGGTGAGGTTCGCCTGTGACTACAGCTGTTAACCACTACATTCATCAGGCCATGGAATTTCCTGAGTAATATCGTCCATCAACACAGCCCTAGAATTACTGAGAGGAGATCTTCATTCAACTCTGCATTTATCTTCCGAGATCGACAGTTGCTTCGACACGCCTCTCCAATCTATATCAAGTGGGTGTAATTATACTTACTCATTTCTTCTCAGTGCTTAAATTAGGTAAAATCAACTCCTTTATTTATTTTTTATATATACACTTATACACTCACTATCTACCATTTATTACAACTCATTTACTCATCTATTCATTTAGGACATAAACAAAAGACGTATTTCATAACACCATACCTTAGCAACATGAATTCTTTTTAGCTAAATGATATGACAGGAATATTTTTGCCTCCACCCATGTTAATACCAGATGATACACAGTTAGCGCCCACTGCAGATACACAATTAGGAGAGCACCAGGGCAACACACCCATCCTACAAAATTCATCACAAACTAAAGATAAAGAAACAAATACGTTAGTTCCAGATGATGAGTGGCAAACCCCCTGTGACGTAGCGAATGAGGACTTATAGTCTCTGCCTTGCATACCTATGAAAATATGCTTGATATAGCTCATCGTTCAGGGAAAATCTGTTCCACTATTCCCTCACACAACGATAAACAAGTCCAAGTTAAATTAACAGAGTAACCAGTGAAAATGAATACCACAGATCAAGCTCAGATATTCGTTTATCATGAGGATAAAAGTGCCCCGAACTTCTCTGGCACAGAAAAAGATCGCATTGACGTCATTTCATTGATCAATCATTGCAAACAGACCTTCATAAAAAGGCACATTAAAGATGACCAAGAGAAGATTGATGTTTTTTCCTCTTGGATTAGTCAGGAAAGATGTCCAGCAGGAGACTTGCTAAGGTCAGATAAGCTCCTCAGGGCTAAGACATATGATGAATTTAAAACTGAATTTTTGAAGAAATTTTCTGGAGGTATGAACTTTTTGACAGGTATAATCCCAGAAGTACATAAGATTGTAGATCTTGTGAGGGAGCACACTATAAATCATGTGCTCAGTGAAATAACTGCTGATGTCTCCACGATCAAAAGAACATTATTAGCTACCTTATAAAATTCAAACTGGATAACATGAGATGGAAAGATGTCCCCAGACCTCAACGTGGACATCATTGGTTATGTAGCTGCCTTGCGTAAATTACCTGATAGGGCCTTTAAGATCGCCAAGAAGATCGCGTACACCCCAGGCGTGTGCTTACTAGACTTAATGAACGAGGTAGAGATCCAGTGTAGCAAAGCAGGGATGATCGAAACACAATCACATTCTGGTAGAATGAGAGTGTTTGAGACAGTATCAGCTGTGAAAACAGCTACAACTACCTCAAACAGAGAACAAAATCGATCGCGAACCGAAAGCAGGCAGAGCAAACAACCAAACATGTCAAGGGTACGATCACAAACACCAAGCTACAGGCAGTTTCATAAGTTTCCACGCAGCCAGAGCAGATCTTGCGCCACAGACACCACTAAATATGGGAAGTCATCTCACAGATCACAATCAGGAGATAGGTCCATTCTATGTCATTATTGTGCAAAACCGGGATACACAAAGAATGAATGCTTTATCAAAACAAAAGAGGATAGACAAAAGACACAAGGATTTGGTCGCTACTGTAGACATCATCGTGCCAAGGGCACTGGACCAGTAACTGCAAAACAGTAGAAAAATTAGTGTCTATGTTCAGATCGGGGGAAGATCAAGTCACGAGAAAATATGAACAAATGTAAAGAAAAGCAAGTCTAAAATTCACATAGGAGGCATGTTGAGAAATGAGTGTATCTAGATACCAGCTGTATGTGAGGATCAAAACGTTTCCTTATTTTTTAGACACAGGCTCTCCAGTGAACTTAATAACACAAAAAGAAATAAAGAGATTTTTTAGAAAAAAGAAGAAAGTAACTTTTCTGGAAGAATCTGATTTAGACTTATATACAGTAGATGGCAAACAAATAACAGTAAAAGGTATGATACAGTTAAACATCAGTTTCACAGAGACTACAAGACCAATCTCTGCATTTTTTATAGCGTTGAAAACTTAGCAGTTAAAGCTCATATGTTATGAGAACAAAGAAAATAACTTTACTTTCACAAATGAATGGAATAGACTTTGACAATGAATTCATAGAGGTAATACCATCAGAGTCCTCACTGATTAGTAAAAGAGAACCAAAAAAGAATTGGTAATATTAAAAGCTTAAACAAACATACACAAACAGATGAGTGTATAGATCCAATTACACCCCCCCTCCCCAGCCTCCAGGACTAGAGACCCAAGTAACGGTACTTATTTATCAGTTTTTCCCGCCCATCTCACCAATGATTTAGTTATACCACCTAATTCCTATATGAAAGTTACCATAAAGAGCAAGTTACGGAATAGTACTGTTCTTGTCTTAGAAGAATTATGTAAAGTAAAGGGATTGTCAGTAGAAAACGCATTATGTCAGATGAACGAAAAAGAACAAACTCAGATATTCATTATTAATCACATGAATGGGGAAGTACAGTTGAAAAAGGGGACTTGTATAGCTAATAGTGAAAAATGTCCTACCCCCTGTGAAGGAAGCTGTAGCTGGAGTGACAAGTGAGATAAAATCTACGGATAGAGAAAGCATAAAAGAGAATTTAATTCACTCAGGTGAATTTGATGAAGAAAATGATTTGTTAACCCTGCTGGAAACACACAGGGACACCGTAGCATTACCCGGAGAACAATTAGGGTGTACTAGCCTGATTAATCACAAGATTAATGTGCACCCAGATACACCACCTATTTTCGTACCGGCCTACCGGATCCCACAATCTCAGTGTATACTCGCAAACCAGAATGTCGATGAAATGTTAAAACTTGGAATTATTGAGTCATCAGTCTCCCCGTGGAATGCCCCATTATCCTTCGTGCCCAAACGAAATGGAGAAATGCGTGCGATAGTAGATTACCGAAAACTAAACAATCACACTGTCCCAGACCGATTTCCCACGCCATTGCTAAGCGACATCCTTCAGAATATTGGACCAGAAAATAATGTATTTTCCACGATCGATCTGGTAAGTGGTTATTATCAAATTCCTGTTGAACAGGAGTCACGAAAATACACTGCCTTTTCCACAAACAGAGGACACTATCAGTATAGGAGGATGCCCATGGGACTGAGGACAGCCCCGGGCACATTCCAGCGTCTTATGAATTACGTATTGTCCGGAATTTTAGGACAAGGAATATTTGTTTATTTTGACGATATTATAATCGCAGCAAAAGATATCACAGAACATCTCCAGAAATTAATCCTACTCTTACATGTCAAGGGTACGATCACAAACACCAAGCTACAGGCAGTGTAAAAATTAAGCTCTCTAAATGCAAATCTTGCTTTAAGGAAATAAAATTCTTAGGCCACAGACTAGGTGCTAATGGTATTCACTCCACTGATGACAAAATACAAGCAGTGAGAGATTTTCCTGAACACACTACGAATGACGAAGTTAGACAGTTTTTAGGTCTAGCCGGGTACTATAGATCATTCGTACAACAATTCTCTCATATAGCCTTTCTTCTATTCCAACTACTCAAAAAATATGCTATATTCCAATGGGAAGAAGAAAAAAAAACATTTTACAAAATAAACATAAAACGAACAAATGCACCATGTTTGGCATATCCTGATTTCACAAAACCATTTATTATTTGTACAGATGCATCTCTTAAAGGATTAGGGGCTGTACTCTTGCAAGAAGATAAAAGAGGACAGAATCAACCAATTGCATTTGCCAGCAGACAAATAAAAGATGCAGAGAAAAATGATTGCACTACAGACTTAGAGGTACTTGCAGTGGTTTTTGCATTAAAAAAGTTTCAAGATTTGGTATATGGTTACGAAATACACTTATTCACCGACCATAAACCGCTAGTGGGTATGTTTAAAAAAAAAACTCCTATCTGGGAGAAGAGCAAGATGGAAATGTACGATCGAAATCTATAATGTACGTACATATTCATTATATACAAGGCAAAATGAATCTAGTAGCCGACGCATTATCTAGGAAGCCGAACACAATTCAGGTCGCGGCATTAGATCTCAAAGGAGACATCCCAAACCATGATGATATCGCAAAAGCACAAAGACTTGATCCAATATGGTCTAAAGTTATATACAAGTTAGAAAGCGGAGATGACATACAATTACCCAAACTACATGTACCACTCGAACAATTCACAATAGTCAATAATACTTGATACAAGATCAACCCAGGACAACCAAAACGCCAAAGAAATAATAACCAATTGATAGTACCTAATGACATGATACCCCAAGTATTACGAACGATACACGATAGCCCACATGCAGGACATCCTGGAAAGGATAGGACATTCAAACAAGCCCAGTTGTTATATTACTGGCCATCATTACGAAAAGATATAAACAGTCATATAGACAGATGCGAATCATGTGCAAAACACAAAGGATACTCAATTTCACCTGCACCGATGAGTAATTACCCTGTACCACATCAACCATGGAACGTTGTCGCGGTTGATTTGCTCAAGATGCCATTATCATACAATAATAACCAATACCTATTCGTAGCAACGGATCATTTTTCCCGTTATGTAATTTTAGCCCCAATTAAAGATGAAACAGCAGAGACAGTAGCAAAGGCAATAATAGATAATGTAATATGTCACTTTACTACCCCAAAGGTACTAATAAGTGATAATGGAGGAGAGTTTAATTCTGATATCTTACAAGAAATATGTAAACAATACAATATCAAAAAGGTTAACGTTTTAGCCTATCACCCAGCATCCAATGGGTAAGTAGAGAGAAAAACAAAAAAGTATTAGATCTGCTACGACACATTCTCAATGAAAAATATGCAAGCTGGGATGATTGGAATCCCAGAGTAGAAGCCTCAATTAATGGATCTATAAATAAATCCATAGGTGACGCACCACATTTCATTATACCTGCATATGGGACAGATTAAAAACTACATATGAACTCTTAGAAGGTGACAGCCTGCCCATATACAATTACGATGATTACTCTAAACTCCGTTTACGTGAATTCCAGGACATACATAAAAGAGTCAAAAAACAATTAACAAGGTCCAAGGAAGAAATGACGGAGGCATTTAATAAAAAGGCAAGAGACTCGCCTACCAACTTAGAAGACATTGTTTATGGTATCATTCATACGAGAGACAATAAATTATCCCCAAAATTTGAGGGCCCATACAGGGTAACATAAAAGCAAACAAAGTTTTAATTAGGTCACTGTCAAGTGGCGAAGAGAAACAAGTTCATACTGACCATTTAAAACAAGTTTCGAGGGAACTATCCAATAATTATTCAGCCTCGGATACCACCGAACAACCGAACGTAACACATGAAACCAGTCAAGAAAACAATAATAATTACAAAAATAAATTAAGGTCATTTAACAAACAATCAAACATAGGTGCAGCTGTTCCAATAAAATCTACAGTACATCATTTACGAGATTTAAATATCGATTTAAACTCCATCTATAAATGAAATAATAATCAAGTTATTGTTCTAAGTTACTCAACCGTACTGCACATCATCACTATCATCGACAATAGCATAACCATATAAGAAAATTATTTTGTCGATAGGTAACGATGAAGGGACTTATGCTATGGATTCTCCTCTACATAGCAATAGGAAATGCTCACTCAGACCACCAACACTAACACCAACATCAGTAGTAGTTCATGTACCATTTATAACTGACGACCTGTTCATAGTATACGAAATACATCCCTTCCCTTCTAAGACTAATAACGCTTTGGTCATCATCAACATCAACACAGACACCGAACTCATCATGGTCTCCAAGAGACGGAACACTGTCACTTTCGCAAGTGATTCAACAATTGAACGAAAGTGCCGCACATCCTTATATGCTGTTCACCTTTGCCCTGCGTACATTTTCACGTTTCAGCCTACTGAAACAGTCCCTTGTGAAATGGTTATCATAAGAAATCACAATATTCATAATCACTGCAACTTCACTTTTGCTCCAGATAAGCTTGTACACCATCAACGCATCGGACACTCACAGTTTTTTTTTTTTTTTCATTCATAACACATCAGTTTACATAGTCTGTCCAGATATACAACCATCTCATACTTCAGCATCAGGATTTTACATAGCATCAGACTACTGTGCGGTATTTACACCATCCATGTCCACTTTATCCACCATCAATCACTATGCCATCCTCAATCATACACACAAACATTTCCACCCACTGCCTAATATGGATTTAAATATGAGCACAAGTATTAAGCTGACGTCACCTAAGTCTGAAACTATGCAACTGATCAATGAAACAATGAAGCCCTGGGAAGATTTGAGTTTTGAGTATGTTTAACCCATATTATGTGTATAGCCCAGCACCTACTGTCTTTATAATCTTCTGTATTGTATTTGCAGTAGTGCTGTTTGCAATGCACTGAATGCATGCAAGAATTGCAAATTTGGAGTCAGTATTTAGTAGGGGTAGAGAAAGCATCCAAGTTAACCCCCCTGAATGAAGTGTACATATTTTGTACATAATATTAATTTCATAAAAAAAAGAAGAAGAATGACACATGATATAGAAATATACCAGAATCATTATCTCAATATGAAATATTAATAGCTCTTACCATAATCTTAACTTTGAACTATTTTTTTGGAATATATGCATTTTTCTATTATACATACACATCTTACAAAATGTCATACAATAACAAATTTAACCATATTGCATTTATTCAATTATGTATACAACTTGTTTAAAATGTAATATTCCTGGATCATTGCAATAATACCAGGAATATTATATCAGTACAGTATTATAATCAATATTATGTATGAAGAGTGAAGAAGAAGAATATTATATATTAGTAGATTAGCATATGTCAATGATGATTGCTTCCGGAGGACCGCCAGCTGCGTGACTGAGCGATGTCAGGACTCTAAAATGTCTTAATACATAATAGCTAGCAACATACATATATAGTCTAGAGGTTAGGTCAATGTCAAACCTAGGGGCCAAAAGGAAATGACGTTAGCACCTCTCCAGAATGCCTCTCACCAGCAAAATAGCCCACGAACAGCACCTCGTGACCATACACACACATACACACAGGCTTCTAGAACATTTCACCAACAGTATAGCACACGTGACATGGCCCCTGCTAAACGAGAATGTAGGAATCTGAGCTCAGAAGGGGACTGGCCATAGAACCGGCAGGTACCGGTAGTGGAGAGAGTGAATAAGAAGAGGGGTCCAACTAGACTTAGTATATTAAGTCCCTGTATAATACATACGCTGCTCAACTTGGACTTTTTCTGAAGATAATAAATCAAGATCAACTCCCTGTATTCATCCTTAACTCCTCCTGCTCTTCAATTACCAAAATAACTTTAACCAAAACTCAAGAATCACCTATTACAAGATTAAAGAGATACATATATATAAATGTTGGTTACGAAGCTCTAACACATGAAGGTAACTCTTGCATAAGTACGCCTTACCACATTCTTCACAAACAAAGCTTTTCTTTTCTGTGTGAGAGAGTATGGGTCGAGAGAGGCTACTCTTCTGTGAGAATTTTTTTCCACAATGATCATAAGAAAAATTATCTTTGACTGCTGAGTGTGCCATCATGTGGTCAGTAAGGTTTCTTCTGAGAGACAATCTTCCACAGTCATTAAAGTGGAAACCTTTCACTCCAGTGTGAATAAATGAATGTCTGGTAAGGCTGCTCTTTTTAATGAAAAGTTTTCCACACTTATTAAATGAATCTGAAGGTGCTCAACGAGATTGTTCTTGCAAGCAAACCATCTTCCCCACTGATCACATTCAAAGTTCTTGCCTTCTGTGTGAAGAAGTGCGTGCCTGCTAAGAGTCGTTTTACTAATGAACTGTTTTCCACAATGATGACATTTAAATTTCACACACCGAGTTTCTTCAGCTCCAGCCATCACAGCACTTTACCTTACTGGCTCATAATTTCATCCCTGAATAAAAAATTATCTTGATAGAGGAGGGCAATATTATGAATCTATCTATCTCATGTCAAGATAGTACAATATCACAAATACATGGTATGGACACATGACACCAGAACCATAATAATACAAATCCACATATGGAACTACAACGTAGATGTACAGTGTAAATATTTGCTGTACAAATGTGGATGCTACCGGTATACAGATTTTACAGTCAGGGGCACTACACAGTCACAGTGATTGAAGCATGAGACATAGAAGTGAAGAGGAACCTTTCTTTTCGTGATAATGTTAAATAGGTAAACAGAATGACTTTTTTTGCCTTCTGCATCTGCTCCTTTCCTCTTGGAGCGCAGCTTATGATCTGCACCTGAAACAAAGCCTGTCATTAACTTCAATCTTCACACCATATATCATACAGTATTACCATAACATCCTCTTGTTACTGTCCAGGGACTCCACAATTACCTCCATATAAGATGACTGACAGTTACAATACAGCCTCAAGGAATATAAAATTTGTTCTTGTCTAGCACAATGAAAAGCCTATCAAATGAAAGGTCTGTTTATTGATTATCCAACAGGTTTTGCATGATCCAGCATTTGTATCAGATTCATGAACAGATAATTAGATGATGGTGATGGGGTGACTGCAGGCTGCTACAGGACTACTTCAGATAGGTGCAGTACAAGTATGGGGGGACATCAGACAAGGATGAGGTGACTGGACAGGTACTGGGTGACTCTTGACAGATATGGGGTGAGTCAACAAAGGTGACATCAGACAGATATGGGATGACTTGAGACAGGCATGGCATGGGGTTACTTTGGACAGGTATAGGATTACTTTGAAAAAGTGTGTTTCCTAATTCATTGGCTTCATTATAAACAGCCTGTCCCAATATTCTAGTGTTGGCTTTGGACACCAGTGAACTTACAAAAACAAATTCAAAAACCTGCAACAACCCACTATAAACATATTGACAAATGGGAAAATACTATAGCTAT
Organism: Coenobita brevimanus; assembly: GCF_032717465.1. Taxonomy (NCBI): domain Eukaryota; kingdom Metazoa; phylum Arthropoda; class Malacostraca; order Decapoda; family Coenobitidae; genus Coenobita; species Coenobita brevimanus. The sequence continues at coordinate 17,869,968 of NC_136967.1, forward strand.
ATGAATATATAGTATATAAAGCTTTAAAAACACTGCACTATGAAAATAAATTATATCATTCTGTTTAGGACCCTTCATAAATAGTTGTCTGGGCCTCTACACTGCCTCAAAGAGAGAGATTAAAATATAACAAGGCTGAAAATCAAAGTAGTGACAGATGGATTAAAGCAAAACATACTGGAAGAGTCTGGGTTCATAAAATGAGACGGGATGGACATACTGTATATTGAAAATCTGTGGACAGCATAGAGAGTGTTTGGTACACACTGCAAAAGGATTCGTGGTACTGCAAAGACCTCAGTTAATAAGACAAGAACAGTAAGCAGGTATGTGATGACAGAAAGAGAAGTGGAGGAGACAAGGAAAAGGTGTATAGTATGGGATGGTTCCAAGAAAGGAATCTGGATGAAAGAGCAAACTATATATTTCTATGCTGAGATCAGTAAGCCTATGGAAATAAGTAAACAGAAAGGTTAAATGATGAACTTAAAATGCAAATTTCTTTTATCATAAGAAACTGTCTTAGCAAAATGTGTGAAAGCATATAAAAAAAAAATAAAGAAAAAAACAAAAAGAGAAAACTGCCATAAGTTGGAAAGGCTATTTTTCTTTTTTAAGCTAAAGTTTTGGGAATAAGGTTAAAAGCTGATGAAAGTTGCATACACTGTTGCTATCCGAAGTAACTGGTTATCAGTGCATTACTAAAAATCTAGTAGGCCTAAGCATCATTCTTGGTCAGTGGCCAGAGAATTTATGTGTCCAAAGGTATCCCATCGTAGATGCGACTACAGCTGCGTATGGGGTGACATCCAACAGCAGTTATTCCAATGGCTTTACGCTGTAGAATATAATCGGACATTCTGGGTGTAACTCTGGACACCAGTGAACTCACAGAACTGGGAAAATCTGTAATAACTGAAAATACAAACAAGTCGGCTACGAAACTGCTCTGTCTGGTAAGTTAATATGATAATGCTTCCAACAACAGTTTAACATACTGTATTTACTACTGTACAACTGATTGCCAAGGGAAATGCCGCAGCTCCCTAAAAATGAATGGGACTTCAACTTCAAAATCCAGTCTGGTGAAATTATACATTTACCATTTTGTCTTCAATGGCATTAAAATTGTCTGAGCCAGTAACATTGCAGTACTACTTATGGACCCCGTGCAGTGACTTCATCACACCAGAAAGGCCGCAAACATGACACACACGGGCACGGCAGAGCACTGGGGTGTTAGCTGTATTGGGGCAGCCTGTGAGCAGAGAAAAAAATCAAATAAGAGTTATTTCCATCTGGTTAGATTTCTGCCCGGACTGGCGCTGCTATCAAAGGTGTCCTTTGTCTTGTTATTTAGCTTCATTTTTGGACCAGTAATATCTCTTAGACGGGGTTTTCTTGAAGTAGTTTAGTTGTCAAAGATGTTCCTACTGATATTTTCTTGTACAGCTTCCTTGAGTCTGGACGACTGACACATTCAGCCTTGTTCTCTTCTTAAGCCCTGTATTTCATCAATGTTGTATGATTATTATTGTTTTTATTTTTTAATTGATATTAATGCCGGACCACCAACAAAGTAATGTAAAATCTATGCTCTCTCTCTCTCTCTCTCTCTCTCTCTCTCTCTCTCTCTCTCTCTCTCTCTCTCTCACAGACAGACAGACAGACAGACAGACAGACAGACAGACAGACACACACACACACACACACACACACACACACACACACACACACACACACACACACACACACACACACAAATTCCATACCTTTCTTACTCCTCCCTTCCCCTAATTCTTCCTCTCCCTTCCTCTTTCCTTCTCGTTTCTCCTCACCCTTTCTGTCACACCTGCCCTCTACCTCTCACCTTCCCCTGTTCCTTAGACTCCCTCTTGCTCCTTCCCCCTCTCCTTATCTCCCTTTTTTAATGCCTGCTCTCTTACTCCCATCCTTCTTCCTCCTCAGTCTCCTTCCTCCTCCCTTCTTCCCTCCCTCTCTTACCCCTGACCTCTGCCTTTCACCCCTCCCATGCTCTCACTCTCCCTTCATCCCTGCGTTATCACTGACCCTTTGCTTCCACCCTTCAATCCTCTAATTTGCCTCCCCCTTCCTCCCTTTTTCTACTTTGCTCTCCCTCTGTTACAATTTTCTCCATCTCCCACCCTCGTTGCCCCTCATTTTCCTTCTCCCTTCCTTGCCATCATTTTTCCCTCCGTTCCTTCATCTTTCCTTCATGTTTCTCCCTTTCTCCTCTTTCTTTTCCTCTTTCCATCTGTTACACCTGCTCTCCATCTCTCATCCTTCCCTACCCTCATTCTTCCTCTCCTTCTTCCCTTTCCATCATTTTCCTTCTCTTTTCCTTCATCTCTTCCTCGTGTTATCCCTTCCTCCTCTTTCTTTCTCCCCCTCCCTGTGTTACAACTGCTCTTCTTCTCCTACCCCTCCCTGCTTCTCACTCTCCCCTCTTCTAAGCAAACTTCCCTCTGCTCTTCCCTCTCTTATACCTGTTCCCTGTCTCTGCCACCCCTTCGTGCCACTCTTTCTCCCTCTTCTTTCCTCTCTCATCATCAATTTCCCCTCCTCCCTTCCTTTTTTTTTTTTTTTTTTTATGAGGAAGAAGGAACCAAAGGCCGCGAGCCCGCAATTATTGTTCCTTCCAAAAGAAAAACAATATACAAGACATAGCCAAATTCAAGATCCGATAATTTTCAGATGCCTGGACACAGTGCCTTTGAAATACTGGAGGTCATAGGAAGCAGGAAATATAGACATAGGGAGACAGTTCCAGAGTTGATCTGTTGCATAAATGAAGGACTGGGAGTAACGATTAACTCTTGCATTAGAGAGTTGGACAGAGATGGAATGAGAGTTTGCTGCTACTATAGACGGGTGCTACGCGCCCATCGTAGAGGTGGAGGAATGCATGGAGACAGTTCAGAGGAGCAGTGACCATTGAAATAGCGATAGAAAAGAGATAAAGAAGCAACAGTGTGACGAAGAGACAGAGGTTGAAGGGATTCAGTAAGAGGAGGAGAGTTAATGAGACGAAAAGCCTTTGACTCCACCCTATTGAGAAGAGCTGTATGTGGGAAGGCTCCCCACACATGAGAGTTGTAGACCACACAGGAGCGGATAAACCCCTATATAGAGTCAACAATTGTGCAGGGGTAAAGAAGGAGCGGAGTCGGCTTAGCATACCTAATCTCTTGGAAGCAGATTTTACAAGAGATGTAATATGATCTTTCCAAGATATGTCCTGAGTAAATGAAACCCAAAGCATGTTCAATGATGATACAGGATTAGGTTGAATAATATTAAACATCAGTGGGTATACCTGTGGAAGATTTTGTCGGGTTGATATGAGTAAAAACTGAGTCTTTGATGCATTAAAAACAACCAGATTATTTTTACCCCAGTCAGAGATACGAGCCAAGTCAGACATTAGGTGTGACATAGCCACATCCTTTGTTTGTTGAAGTAACTGCTGAGATGGGGATTGCGGAAACCGAATGGAAAGGTGATGGCTGGAGTCATCAGCGTATGAGTGGATAGGGTTAGATGTACTGCTCAGGTCATTGATGAATAAAAGGAAGAGAGTTGGTGATAGGACAGAGCCCTGAGGAACACAACTGTTGATAGATCTAGAAGAACGATGGCCGTCTAAAACAGCGGCTATAGAACGACCAGAAAGGAAGCTAGAGATGAAGGCACAGACTGAAGGATAGAAATCGTAAGAGGGCAGCTTGGAAATTAAAGATTTATGCCAGACTCGATAGAAAGCCTTTGATTTGTCAGGTGCAATGGCAAAGCTTTCGCCAAAGTTCCGAAATGAGGATGACCAGGAGTCTGAAAGGTAGGTGAGAAGATCGCCAGTCGAGCGTCCCTGACGGAACCCATACTGACAATCAGAAAGAAGGTTGCGATAGGAAAGATGCTTTAAAATTTTTCTATTAAGAATAGACTCGAAAACTTTTGAGATACGGGATGTTAAAGCAATTGGACGATAGCTAGAGGGTTGGGAATGGTCACCGTTCTTTGGGACTGGCTGAATGACATCAAACTTCCAGCAGGAAGGAAAGGTACAAGTTGACAGACAAAGGCGAAAGTGTTTGCCTAAGCAGGGTGTAAGCACAGAAGCACAGTTCTTGAGAATAACAGGAGTGACTCCGTCAGGCTCATATGCCTTATTACTATTGAGACCTGTGATGGCAGAAAATACATCAGCTGAAGAAATTTTAATGTCAGCCAAGAGGAAGTCAGAGGGGGTAAGTGATGGAGGAACAGCACCGGAATTGTCTAAGGTGGAACTGGAGGAGAAAGTCTGAAGGAAGAGATCTGCTTTATCAGTAGAAGAAATAGCTACAGAGCCATCAGAGTAGAAAAGAGGAGGGAAGGATGATGAGATAAAGTTGTTAGAAAGGTTTTTGGCTAGGTGCCAGAAGGTGCGGGAAGAATTCGAGTTGAAGAGCTAAATAATGGTCCCTCTCCCCCCCCCCCGGGGGACTCCGAGGCCCTTCCTAAGTCTGTATCTCTCCCTCCCACCCCCCATTTCTCCTGCTGTCCGTTTTTCACCCCTCTGTTCCTACTCTTCTCCCCTCTTCGTGGCAAACTCCCCCTCTGTTCTCCCCTCTACCTCTCCTTCCGACATCCCCTCCCCTCGCTCCTCATGATTTTTAGCTCCCCATTGTACCTCCCCCTTCCCCATCTCTCTCTCTCTCTCTCTCCATTTTTGTCTTTTTTCCCCTTACCTCCTCTCCCTCACCCTCACTGCTGATTGCCCTTCGTTTCCCTCCATATATTCCTCTGTTCTTCCCTCCCTTCCCTTATCCACCTTCCTCTCCTTCGTTGTCCAATGCTACCTATCTTTCCTCTATATCTGTCTCCATATGTGTTTCCTTTCCCCTCGCTACCCCTTCTTCCTTCTCCTTTCCATGTGCTTTTCCATCCCCTTTCCTCTCCCCTGCGTGTGTTTCCTTTTACATGTGTCTTATAAACTCATTTGATATTCCTCTTTCCTCATATTTATCTATTTTTGTATTTTCCCTTGGACTCCCCTCCTTCATCTTCCATGTCCATTACTCATCTCCTCCCTCCATATCTATCTCCACGTGTCTCCCTCCCACTGTCTACCTTCTGTCTCTCTTTTCACTGCTCTTTCTCTTTTTTCCTTCTCCTCCGTCACCAGTGCATGTTTTCTGCTACCTTCCCCTTTTTTCTTTTTTTTTATTCTCCTTGTCCACTGCTATTCTCTCCTCCCATCTCTCCCCCCATCAGCGTTCTTTGTCATTCCTCTCTTCTTTCACTCTCCCTCTACATTATTTTCCATTTCCTTAATTCTCTTCCTCCAGTTATTTTTTTCGTTTATCATCATTCTTACTTACTTTACTGTTATTCCCTTCCCCCCCCCTCTCACTCTCTCGCCATTTATATTGCCTTGTACCCTTTCCATCCCTACTTCCTCATTCTCACCTCGTACTGTTCTCCTCCCTTTCGTTCTCCTTCCATCGGGTTCTCCTTTCTGTTATTTATATTTTTCTCACACCCTACCCACTGCTACTCCTCTTCCCTCCCTGTCTTTATCCAATCTTGCCTCCTTTTCCTCTATACCTCCCTTTCTTCGCTCCCTCTCCTATTTGCTTTTCCTGACCTTGTCTTCTGTAATTGTCTCCTTGGTTTCTCTGCACTCATCCTATTTGCCTATAGTTATTGCCCAGCACCACATCTCTCTCTCTCTTTCTCTCTGTTATGTCTTCCCTTGCCTCCCCTTCTTCACTACCCCTGTCGATCGCTGTTTATACCCCTTTTCTTATTACCGTCTCTCCTTTAGCGTACCCTTTATTTATTTACTTCCCCTTCGTCACTCTTCATATTCGTTGCTAATTTATCTTCTCTCTTTCTTTTCCTCCATTCTTTTTCCTTTTTACTATTTACTCTCATAGCGTTCATCTTTTCCAATATTATTTCAATATTTTCTTCCCCATGTCTGTTTCCTCATTGTCTCTTTTTCTCCGAATCTTCACTCGCTTTTTCCACATTTATTCCCTTCTCCCATCTCCCTTTTCATTGGAATTGCTTCGATCGCTGTTTCTCCCCTTTTCACTGCCCTTGTTTATTCCTGTTTGTTTTCCATCCCTTCATCTTTCTATCTTTTAACGCTTGGGTTGTTTTTACATTTCCATCATCACTTTCGCTCCATATGTCACTGTTTCCCTTCTCCACTTTCCTCTTTTTTTTAAATAACAGAACAGAGGAAGGAAAAACAAATGAATAAGAAAAAAAAATCCATGCACCAGATTGCTGGTGTCCTCTGTTCATAAAATATCTGTAACAGTTAGAATTGAACAGCAGTAGGTTTAAGTTTGGAGGGAAACAACTCTGGCGATGCGAGTTCCAGAGAGATGCAGTTCGGGGAATGAAAGAATTCTGACAGTTCTGCAGTATGGCTGAGTGGCATTCCAGTCATGAGCGCTGCCAGCTGCCCATGTAGCACGAGGGAAGGCATGGAGAGGTGGCACCATGGACGCAACTTCGTCTGAGCACCTGCTGTAGAAATATCTGTAAAATAACGTAAGGGAGGCAACATTCCTTCTTACTTGTAGGGGAGGTAGTTTATTAGTAAGAGCAGGGTTATTAATAATTCTAACAGGTTTGTTCTGAATTTTGTCTACTTGTTTCAATGCAACCTCTCCACATCCGCTCCACAAGGGTCAGCAGTATTCAAGCTGAGAGCGCACATGACTTATAAATTATAACTAACTACTCGTCAGTGAAGAAGTTACGGACTCTTCAATAATCCAAGTTTCTTTGAGGCAGTTATAGCAAGTGATCTAACATGAGGGGTCCAGCTGAGGGCACTGTTAAGCGAGATGCCGAGAATTTCAATACTTTTGGAAATGGGAATATTTGTAGCATTGAAGGTAATATACGATTTTGGCAGTACCTGTCTATTAGTAAATTGTATATATATTTAGTTTTACTAGCATTAAATTAGACAACGTTATTTTGTCCCCATTCACTGATCGTGGATAAGTCTTGATTTAAAGAGATGGCTTTACTGAGGTGAGAGTTAGAGATATCGGACTTTGTAAATGGATGTCTGAGTGTGAATGAACTATGAAGTGTTGAGTCATCTGTATATGAATGGATGGGATTGTGGGTGACAGAAAAGAGATCATTAATATGAATGAGGAACAGGGTTGGAGCCAGTACTGATCCCTGCGGCACGCCGGCATTAACTGAGTGGAAAGTGGAATATACATCATCTGCTTTTACTCTTATTTTTCTATTGCTGAGATATGAGGAAATCAAAGGAACAAAAGAGTTTAGTCAATAACAAGGGAGTCTGGACAACAGGGAATGGTGCCACACTGTTGAAAGCTTTAGAAATATCCAGGGATACTGCATGAGTTTCATCATGTAGGTCAACTGATTGATGGATGGAATGAGTCACGAGATTGAGTATGTCAATGGTGGATCTTTCTTGGCGAAAACCATATTGTCTATCACTAATTAAGTTGTTGGATTCAAGATGTTTAACTATGTGCTTATTAATTACAGTTTCAAAAACCTTACCAAGAGAAGATGTGACAGCTATTGGTCTGTAATCAGAATGGTCAGAAGAACTTCCTTTCTTTGGAATTGGGTGGATATTGGCTTCTTTCCATGAATTAGGGAATGAAGAAGTACGTATGCATAGTCTGAATAATTTTGCAAAAACAGAGGCCAGTTCTGGGGAACACTTTTTCAAAACAATTGGCGGAATTCCATCTGGGCCTGGAGCTTTGTTGGTAGGTAAATTGTCTAAGATGGATTTTACGTACTGCGTCTGTATTTTAAGTGGAACAATGTCGGGAGAGTCAAGTTCTAGTGCTGGGACATTCAGGTTGGCTTCCTCTAAGGTAGAATTTCTGGCAAATGTACTGGCAAAGATATCTGCTTTACCACGCGGGTCATTTGTAAGGTTGCCATCTGGAGATTTTATTGGGGGAATGGATGATGACTTGTTAAAATTATTATTGAAAGAATTGAGAGTTGACCAGAATATTCTATTGTTATTAGGGTTGTTAAGTAGTTTTGATGCTTGGTTTTGAAGAAAGTTTGATTTAGCAAGATTTATTACAGCTTTTGCATGGTTTCTAGCAATTTTAAATTAAGAGAGTGATTCAGATGTTTTTGATTTCAGGTAATACTTATATGCTGATGACTTTTTGTATTCTCACGTCTCACCTTCTTTACCTTCTTACACAACTCCAACAATCGGTCCCTTAATCACAGATAACAGAGAGCACACTGATGATGAAACTATGATGACGAAAATTCTTAACACTTTCTTTGTGTCAGTATTTGCAACAGACAATATAGATATGATTCCTGCTATTTCCAAAGCTCCTTAAGAAGAGGGCAACATAATCACTGACATTACTGTTAGTGAGTGTGACATACTACTTCCAATTAGCAAATTAAATGAGAATAATGAGAACACCGGAACCGGACAAAATATCTCCATGTGCATTAAAGGAATTGCAGAAGGAAATATCAAAGTCTTTATCTGAGCCTTTTAACTTATCACTTAAGAGCAGTAAGGTACCACATGAATGGAAGCTTGCTAACGTAACCCCAATATTCAAACAAGGCAACAGAGCACAACCAGAAAACTACAGCCCAATAAGTTTAACATCGGTGGTTTGCAAATTGCTTGAAACTATTATCAGAGACAAGTTTGTGAAACAGAAACAATCTCATTAACGATTCGCAACACGGTTTTCGAAATAATCGCTCTTGCCTCACGAATCTGTTTGACTTTTCCAGTGATATACTGAACATGTATGACGAGACTAAATCTGTAGATATTGTCTACTTCAATTTTCAAGACTTTTGACGAAGTTCCACACAAAAGACTCCTTCAGAAGCTAGAGGTACATGGATTCAGTGACAGTGTTCACGGATGGGCAGAAGATTGGCTCACCGGACGAAAACAAAGAGTTGTGATAAATGGAAAAGAGTCAGACTGGATAAACGTTACAAGTGGAATGCAGCGGGATTCAGTGTTAGATCCAATTTTTTTTTTTTAATATATATAAATATAAATGATACTGATGAAGGACTATGCTGTAAGATTTCAAAAGTTGCTGACGAAACCAAAATAGGTAACAGAGCAGGTAGCACTGCAGAGGAAGGCAATTCAGAGAGATCTTGATCAACTATTTAACTGGGCCCAAGCATGGCAAATTGATTTCAATATCAATAAATGTAAAGTGCTAAACATCAGCAATAAAAATGTAAGAGCTAATTAAAACATGAATAATGTCCAGCTTGATAAGGTAAACCATGAAAAAGACTTAGGAGTTATAATAACAAACGATGTGAAACCAAGCAAACAATGTACAGAAGCTGTGAGAAAAGACAATAAATTGATTGTATTCATATGTAGAGCATTTGAACATAAATCCGAGAATATCGTCATCACTTTGTATAATTCCTTGGTACTCCCGCACTTGAAGTATTGCGTCAATTTTGGTCACCGTATTATAAAAAGGATATGGAGAAACTAGAAAAAGTACAGCGAAAGATGACAAAGATGATACCTAGATTGAGAAATAAACCATACGAGGAACGTTTAGAATCCCTGAATCTCTTTATTCTAACTAAGCGGAGGTTAAAGAGGAGATTTAATTCAAGTATTCAAAATATTCAAAGAACATGATAACATGGCTGTCGATTAATGCTTCACAGTTGGTCACTCAAATTACACTAGAGGCAATGGGCATAAAATACGGGCAAACGTTTCCAGTCGCATGACGCTAAGCATTTCTTCTTTAATAGAGTTGTGAATGTATGGAACAAATTGCCCTCCAATGTGGCAAATTGTAATAAGGTACTAGCCTTTAAATGTCACTTGCATAAGTATCTGTCGTCTAACCCCCAGCTTAATATATTCACTCCTGAATAAAACGCTTCCTTCCCCAGAGCCTGGATCAATTTATTGAATGCAAATATAATATAAGCACAGACTAGGATGGATATATATATATATATATATATATATATATATATATATATATATATATACTATATATCCAGCCAAGGAGAAGCAAGATGATTTTCCACTTCATATTTATTTCAGGTGACTAGTTTCGGGATGCTTATCCCATCTTCAGACCTAAAAGCATTTAAAACACATATTGCAAATTACATAAAGTTTTAAAAAACATTTTAAAATATCCATAAGAAATACAAAAAAGTTACCAAAAAAGCATGTGACAATGACCGATTACTATAAAAAAATGTATTTTTTTTAAAATAACAGACTCGAGTAATAAAAGTGAGAGTGTTACCTCTGTGAGTTGGCAGCTAACACTGAAAATCCTGAACACAGTGTTTCATAAAGAAAAGTGTCATAAAGCTTCTGAATCGTCAACAAACCAGTGTGAAGCAAAAGAACCAAGTAAAGAATCAATGAACCAAGTATCAAAAGGCTGATTCATCGATACAAAACACTATAATCCTAAGGTATACAACTTTGTTGATGATTCATAGTTATTTAATGAAGGCTTAAGTTTGTGAATGTACAAAGACTCCAAAATTCGCAGTTCCATTCTGTCATTACTACTATGTAAAATACTGAAATTATCCATATTACAAGTATGGCCCATATCGAAACAGTGGTTCCTAATCTCTGACAAAGTTGGGTTAGACAGTGGCAAAGATGTTCTATGAGACAAGCCTCTGTGCTCACACACACGAATTTTGAGGTTCAATTGAACTCCCAATATATCTAGCTGTACAGCTAGAACAGGCATATAAATATACTATGTTTGAGCACAGTGGCTTTGGGATATTATCTTTACATCGAAAAAATGAACCTACAGTAAAAGGATTTACAAATACAAATCTAAATGAGATTTGAGGATAGACACGCTTGAGTATTTTCAAAAGCTGGTTCCTAATATTATAACTGACATGACCATAAAGGGAAACCTGATATAATGTATGTCCTTAGCTGCAGTTGCTGCCTTCCTAGAACCACATAATATCTGGTTTAAAAAATCTTTTACCATCCTAGGAAACAACGTAGTAGGGTAATTATTACTGGTGAAGAATTTACTCAGGAAATCAATTTCATCATGAAAAGATGTCCAGTTCAAACTAAGTGCATAGCATCTATGAAGTAAAGTCCTTACTGAATTCAGCTTATATATGTTAGGTACAAATGATAAGAAATTCAGACCCAAACCAGTGAATGACTCCTTCCTGTAAACGGAAGTACCCAAGTAATTACCATAATTGGTTAGCTGAATATCTAAGAAAGAGAGCAAGTTATTATTCTCAATTTCAACAGTGAACTTAATATTAGAATGCTTAGAATTCAGGTAGTCTAGAAACTTTACAACATGATCAGATTCTTTGAACAATAAAAAACAATCATCAACATACCTACGGTAAAAAACTGGTTTAAAACTTAGAGGACAATCTGATAACCATTGTCTTTCATAAAAACATAGAAATACATTAGCTAATGTGGAGTGGCAATGGGATCCCCACTGGGCCCCACATTAGCTAATGTATTTCTATGTTTTTATGAAAGACAATGGTTATCAGATTGTCCTCTAAGTTTTAAACCAGTTTTTTACCGTAGGTATGTTGATGATTGTTTTTTATTGTTCAAAGAATCTGATCATGTTGTAAAGTTTCTAGACTACCTGAATTCTAAGCATTCTAATATTAAGTTCACTGTTGAAATTGAGAATAATAACTTGCTCTCTTTCTTAGATATTCAGCTAACCAATTATGGTAATTACTTGGGTACTTCCGTTTACAGGAAGGAGTCATTCACTGGTTTGGGTCTGAATTTCTTATCATTTGTACCTAACATATATAAGCTGAATTCAGTAAGGACTTTACTTCATAGATGCTATGCACTTAGTTTGAACTGGACATCTTTTCATGATGAAATTGATTTCCTGAGTAAATTCTTCACCAGTAATAATTACCCTACTACGTTGTTTCCTAGGATGGTAAAAGATTTTTTAAACCAGATATTATGTGGTTCTAGGAAGGCAGCAACTGCAGCTAAGGACATACATTATATCAGGTTTCCTTTATGGTCATGTCAGTTATAATATTAGGAACCAGCTTTTGAAAATACTCAAGCGTGTCTATCCTCAAATCTCATTTAGATTTGTATTTGTAAATCCTTTTACTGTAGGTTCATTTTTTCGATGTAAAGATAATATCCCAAAGCCACTGTGCTCAAACATAGTATATTTATATGCCTGTTCTAGCTGTACAGCTAGATATATTGGGAGTTCAATTCGGAACCTCAAAATTCGTGTGTGTGAGCACAGAGGCTTGTCTCATAGAACATCTTTGCCACTGTCTAACCCAACTTTGTCAGAGATTAGGAACCACTGTTTCGATATGGGCCATACTTGTAATATGGATAATTTCAGTATTTTACATAGTAGTAATGACAGAATGGAACTGCGAATTTTGGAGTCTTTGTACATTCACAAACTTAAGCCTTCATTAAATAACTATGAATCATCAACAAAGTTGTATACCTTAGGATTATAGTGTTTTGTATCGATGAATCAGCCTTTTGATACTTGGTTCATTGATTCTTTACTTGGTTCTTTTGCTTCACACTGGTTTGTTGACGATTCAGAAGCTTTATGACACTTTTCTTTATGAAACACTGTGTTCAGGATTTTCAGTGTTAGCTGCCAACTCACAGAGGTAACACTCTCACTTTTATTACTCGAGTCTGTTATTTAAAAAAATACATTTTTTATAGTAATCAGTCATTGTCACATGCTTTTTTGGTAATTTTTTGGATTTCTTATGGATATTTTAAAATGTTTTTTAAAACTTTATGTAATTTGCAATATGTGTTTTAAATGCTTTTAGGTCTGAAGATGGGATAAGCATCCCGAAACTAGTCACCTGAAATAAATATGAAGTGGAAAATCATCTTGCTTCTCCTTGGCTGGATATATAGTATAAGATTCCCCACGGGCACCTCAGTTGTTGATATATATATATATATATATATATATATATATATATATATATATATATATATATATATATATATATATATGCTCGACTCCGGGCATAGGCTTCACAGCCTTCTCCGAAGGCCCAGTAGTACTCCTACATATCAGACACTTCTACGTGTCAGATAGCCCTAAGTTACTGGTCACTACTCTTACTTTCGACCTGTGATGGGCTGTGAATCACTGAGGGTCCCTGTTAGTGAAGTGACCACAATCAAGATTTTTTTAACGTACCAGGTAACTTCTGTGCTTGTCCCGCATAGGAAAGTTCCTTGTCTCAGTGAAGTGAACAGAGCTGGGACCTGATTGACTGCTGCTACCTTAAATGCGCCAGGCAAGGCTGCCGCACCATCCCTGAACATCCACACTGTGCACTGTGTAATTTCCATGCTGTGTCAACAGAAGCCCCGTTAACTCAACGTACTCGTACATAATGTCATGCGTTATTTATTTGTTTATTTGGTTATTCAATTTACTTTACTACTTTCTTTTTCAGGTTATTGAAGCTTGTAGCTTATAGATAAAGTATTATAGAATGTAACTTTTTCTTTGCAGTCTTTCCTTTGAATTCAGTTTTTCCATGCTGCATGGTGGTTTTTCTCACTTCCTGCCAGTTTTAACTGGATGGTTTGGGGGCGGGGGGAGCCTTCCTGCATTACTATCCTAATCCTTCAGCATGTAGAATTAGATCTCATAGTCATAGTCTACTCTGTAACAAACAGCCTCGAAAGAACCATAAGGTCTGTTGGTGTTTCCCTTGCTTTGTACCCCTTTGTACTCTGTTTTTTCCCCTCTCATTCTTCTTTCTTTCCGTTAGCTATTCCTTTTTCTGTGCCTGTCCTCCATCACTCACTCTATGCACTGGTAATCTTGCTTCCTTCCTTCGCCCTCTCCATTTTTATATACTTTTTTCCCCCTCACACGCCTCTCTTCTTTCACCCTTATCTGTAACCATTTGTTCCTCTTTCCTTCGCCTTCTCCATCCTTCCATTCTTCTCTCCGTCCGTGTTAGGTCTCCCTTCCTCAGTTTCCCCTTTCCCACCCCTCCTGTCTCTTGTCATTCCCTCCTCCCCATCTCGCTCTTCATTTTCGTTTTGCCTCTCCCTGCGTCCCCTTCTCCTCAACTCCTGCCGATTATTATTTATTTCCCTTCCCTTTTCCTTTCCCTGTTTTAGTTCTTCCTTTTTCTGTACCTCCCCTTCGTCATTCTCTCAACTCAGTGCTAATCTGTCTTTCCTTCTTCTCTCCTTAATTGTTTGTATTCTATTTCATTTACGTACCTTTCTTCACTCATCCTTATTAATTAAGTGCGTTCCCATTTCCTTCATCTAATCCAATATCCTTCCTTCTTTCTCTTTCCATTTTTTATTCTTCTTCTCTTCGCTACCTTCTTCACTAATTTCTACTCACTTCCTTTTGTCTCTCTCTCTCTTCTACCTCTCTATCGCTCTCCCAACCCATTTCTATTTATTCCTCTTTCCTTTACTTTTTACTCAGTTTTTCCCTCATGTCTCCCTCCATTTTTGTATCATTTTTCCCTGCGTTCCCTTTTTCACACTCTCTCTCCTCCCTTCTCTTCATCTCAATCCCTTCACTGTCCCTATCCATTGCTATTTATTGCTGTTCCCCTCACTTCACCCACCGTCCCCCCCTCTTTCTTCCCATCTATCTTTATACTTTTTTTTTTTTTATGTCTGTCCCTCAGCTCCCCCCCCCTTCCATGCCCTTCATTTCATCTCTCTCTCTATACCTCCTCTTTTTTAATCTCCCTGGATTCGTCTTCCCTTCATCCCAACCTATATCGTACTGTACTTTCCATTTTTGTTGCTTTTCCATGCATACTCTTCGTCACTCTCTTTTCCACATTTCCTTCATCTCTCTCACTTACCTCCTCTTCTTGATTCTCCTTGTCATTGTTTTTTTTTTCTTCTCTTCCCCCCCCCATCTCTCCCACAGTCTTTCTTTTCTTTCCGCCAACCGTTCTTGTATTCTTTTTCACAGTGTACCCTTCTTTCTCGCCTTCCTTTCCCATCCCTTCATCTTTACCCTTCTTTCTCGCCTTCCTTTCCCATCCCTTCATCTTTGCCATTGCCTCTTACCCTTCATCTTCCCTCACCATTGCTATTCCTACCCCCTACTCCTCTCTCTCCATTTTCCATTACTCCCTGCCTCGCCTATTCACTCTCCTTGCACATTCCTTTTCCCCTTCCCTTCTCACCCTCCAATTATGCTCCCTTACCTTCTGTCCTCTCTATCCATCCCTCCTTCCCTGTCCATCCTCTCATTCTTCTACCATTCCCTTCTCTCCCTCTGTCTACCCATCCCTCCTCCCCCCTCCTCCCTACCATCACCCCGTTCTCCCTCATCTCATGCCTACCCTTCTCTCCACCTCCTCATTCTTCCCTGTCTCTCCTACATCTTTCCCTCCTTCCTATCCATCCTCTATTTCTTCCCTCATCCTACCTACCCTTCTTTCGTTCTGTTTGCTCCCTTCTCTCTTCTTTCCTTCCCTCCACCCAATCTTCCCTCTTACTCTCCCACTTTCCACACTCATACGTCTTCTCCCTAGCCTTTTTTCCTCCTCCATCTCCTCCTCCTCAGTTAATTATCTAGAAGAAAATAATTAAATATTCGCAACATGGATTCAGACATCGTCGTTCATGCTTAACTAGCTTATTGGACTTCTTCCATTATGTTTACCTTAGTCATATGACGACTCAAGAGCAGAAGATATACCGGTAATTTATCTCGACTTTCAGCAAGCATTTCACAGTTCTTCACAAGCGTCTCGTAAACACAACAGAAGCCTGTGTAATAAATGCAAATACGCAGAAATGGTTACAAGACTGGCTTTCAGACCGAAGACAGCGATTTAAGACAAACGGAAAGGAATCAAAGTGGCGTAATGTGATTAGTGGTGTTCCCAAGGGCTCAGTACTTAGACCGATACTTTCATTATCTACATAAACATACATATGTGCCAAAATTACTTAACTCGTGATGAGTTTGTTATAATACAGGTGGAATCGATGCGCCCCTTTAGTAAAGAATTACCTTGTTGAGTCCGAACTGGTGAGCAACTTTGGCTTTCTACTCACCTCCGTCAGTCGTCCTTATTACATCTAACTTTTGGGTGTAAGTTACCAACGGCTTCTTCTTCTTCCCGTCCCTCGAAGATTTTGTAGGCTCAGGAGGGTTATGATTGGCCATGGTAGCACTGAGCAGGTGGAGGAAGCACGAGGGGAAAAAAAAAAAAAACTCTCACCCCACCGGAACAGCAGGCCAACAACAGGGAGACGATCCGCTCAAGAGCACGCATCCTTCATGCATAGTGCGGAAGGGAAGAGCTGTGATTGGTTTACAATAAGTGTTATGCATGAATATGATTGGTTTAGTAACTGTCATGCTTCAATGCTTCACTACGATTGGTTAACACCCGGCTAGATGCGCGGGCTTGAGGTAATGGCGGCGCATATTACACGAGGTTTCGGAAAAGCATCACTTCTGAGGCTGCATTCGCAAATTTAGTGAAATTTCCACGAGCTGGTGATACTGCAAACTGTTGCATGAAGTAGCCGCGTATTATAAATCTGCTGTTTAGGAGATACGACTGTAATGGAGCGGCGAGTGGTGTACTGTTATACATGAAGGTAAGATCTTATCCAGACATAATTCTTAGGCCCTCTACCAATAACACTGACATACGTACCTCTATGGACTCACATTTTATTCTTCTGCCGTACACACTCATCTCACACATACACTCCTATCATGTAACTGACATACACACACACTTACATAGAAAATACACACACACACACACACACACACACACACACACACACACACACACACACACACACACACACACACACACACACACACACACACACACAGAAATGCAAGCAAGCACTCAAACCTTTACTACAATAACTTCTTTTTTTTTTTTTCCCAAGTTGTCATTCCTTTTCGTGTATCATTTACAGTTCTAGAATTTACCGTCATTGCATGGGAGAAAAACAATGTTTGCCATGCATTCCCTGCTTGCCGTAGATTAACCCTTTCACTACGAGATGTCTTCCACAAGCTGAGTAAGACTATCTGGCGGTAACAAAGATAGAGTTACAAAGACGTCCCTGGCAAGAAGTCATCTGTGGAATTTGTTTGTAGCCCCTCTGCGAGATGTCTTCCTTAAGCAGAGTAATATCGTCAGACGGTAACCAGGATGAAATATTATTTAAGCGTCACTTTAATGAAGGGGTTAATGGACACTGTTATTACGGTAGCCTCCTCACTGCAAGAAGTCTCCCCAAAGCTAAAGATCATCTGGGAATAACAAGAATAGAATCTAAGAGTTATCGTACTGAGGAGGTTAACACGGTCGGGTTCGTATGACCCACTCTCAGTTGAATAAAACTGGTTGTTGTACCTGAAATACAATAGTAAAGTTGCCCTGACAATGAGCTGGTTAATGAAAGGGGAGAGAGTGATATCTGCAGTTGCCCTCAGTTTATTCATGTAGTGCCATAAGGAGAGCCCAACGTGTCGTGTTAACAATCTCATTGCCTCTAAGGGACATTCAAAGGTAAAATTGGAGCTTTCACATTCTTTGATTTACGTTCCAAAAACAGCAATAAGATTTTTCTGCATGTCCCACCTTATGCTTCATACGGTGGGAAAACGAATTCTGATGATGATAAGGATGTGGATGAGGAGGAAGAGACGGAGAATTATGATAAGGATAATGATGATCATGA
Source organism: Coenobita brevimanus (assembly GCF_032717465.1). Taxonomy (NCBI): domain Eukaryota; kingdom Metazoa; phylum Arthropoda; class Malacostraca; order Decapoda; family Coenobitidae; genus Coenobita; species Coenobita brevimanus. The sequence goes on from NC_136967.1 coordinate 17,887,783, forward strand.
TGGTGATGATGATGATGATGATGATGATGATGATGATGATGATGATGAGGAGGAGGAGATGTAAGAGGAGGGGAAGGTAAAGGAGGAGAATGGTGACGATGACGACGACGATGCTCATAACAGTGATGACAACCAGTTCACTGTTTACCACATCTGGTTTACAAAGTGCTACACAACACAGTGGTCTTCCTGTGCTTACGTGTATGCTCGTTGGTATGGCAGGCTCTTTGTTGTACAATTTTATTCAGTCGCCGAACTACGACGGCCTGCTTTTATTATCATTATAATAATAATAATAATAATAATAATAATTATTATTATTATTACTACTACTACTACTACTAGTAGTAGTAGTAGTAGTAGTAGTGGTACTATTAGTACTAATACTACTACAACTACCACCAATATCACTACTACTACTTCCATTATTATCATTACTATTTTTATTATTCCCAGACAGTTTTAATCAGCTTACAAGAGACTTTCGAGCTGGTTGAATGAAATACGAGTATACCCTAAGTCCATATCACTACGAGGACACACTTTCTAGTTTATATTTATTTTTTCCTGACGATTTGATTCACCTCGGGAATATCTTTCAAACTGGAGGAGTTAGCTTTTAGACTTCACAATCCCCATTCATACGAGAGGTCTTTCATAATCAGAAGATAACAACAGTAAGATACAGTAATACGTCATCATACTAATGGAGTTAATAACTCCCTCAGTACCAGAGATCTATCGTAAGCTAAACTAAATCCTCCGAGTGCAACAAAAATTTAACAGAACAGACATCTCCTCCTCCTCCTCCTGCTTATCATCATCCACACCTCTTTTTCCACCCTTAAATGTGGTGAGAGAGGATTCAAAGAAAGAGAGGGAGAGAAAAAAAGAAAGCTATATAAGAAGAAACTAACTAAAGCAACCTGAAATGAATGAACCATTCTCTCATTTACTCATCATTCAAGCCCACGGACTCCTGACCACCTCACAGGCCTGCACATCCACACTTGGGCACTTCATACCACATATCGGTTAGAGTCATCCAGACGACTATCACTTCACCAGGACATAACAGATGCGCCAAACCCTTGTCATACACTACTTCATACGAAATGCTTCCTACCAGCTCAAATCTGTCATTACCCTAGCCTCATCACTCTCCATACCACCCTTTCGCACACTACCATGGGTAACTTATTCACTGGCTGTCTCTTGGGATGATTCATGGTGTTCAGGAAACTTTTTAATTGGAATATTCACTGCCTTTTGGGACGATTCATGTGGTCCACGGAACTTGTTAATTCGAATATTCTCTATCTTTTGATTCACGTTGTCTACAAAACTTTTTAATTCGAATATTCACTGACTGTCTTTTGAAATGACTCATGTTCTTCACGAAACCTGTTAATTCGAATATTCACTGGCTGTCTCTTGGAATGAATCACGCTGTCCAATGAATTACGAAACGCAACATCATAAGAAAAAAAAAGTGTGACGCTGGTACTATCAGGCTCAGGACATGACAGATGCCACGACACTCACGATAATGGTATAAGGTATTAAGAAAGCCCGTGGGAACTGGTTAAGAGAAGATGTGGCAATGGGAAGTGTGGGTGGTTATTCTGGATGGAACTGGACATTCTCAGCGCCTCTTCTTTAACGATTTATTTCACACTTTGCACGTGAGTGTCCTCTCGAATATTACAGATGTGTGCTGTGTGGATGCTGAAATAATAAAAATGGCGTGCAAGGGAATGTCAAGGTGAAGAATCGAATATATATCGCTAAAGAAGAGCAACGAAGTTCTTACATCACGTGGTCGTATTCTAGATGGCTCTGGAAATTTCGTAAGCTGGTAACGCTTGTTCCTCAGCGATTTGTTCTGACTATTACATCTTTTCATCCTCATGTATAATAACTGATCCATAAACTCTCGACACTAAAAACATATTAATATAGACCACATATAAGGGTAACTTTTAAGGCGATATGTATATATTCAGTGTGTGTGTGTGTATATATATATATATATATATATATATATATATATATATATATATATATATATATATATATATAAGACGCTGAAGAAAAACTACCAGGAAGTCTCCTACATGGCAATGTTAAGGACGGTACTTTAAGTGGAATAGGAGGCTTCATAGTTCCTTTTCCATAGCGATGTATTTTGCATATTACACATTATCTCGTTTACTACTTTACATGGTTTTTATACTAACATAGTGTCCATCAGTAAAATACAAGTTAAGGTGTGATGTGCAAAATAAATCACTAGGTTAGAGATGTTAAGAAATTTCCTATGCCAGAGAGATACGCTGCCCTGAGAGGTGTGGCAATGTGTGATGTGACAGAGTGTTGTGTGATGTTTGTGATGTGGCGCTGTGTGGTGCGGCAGTGTGTTAGTGTGTGTGTGTGTGTGTGTGAGAGAGAGAGAGAGAGAGAGAGAGAGAGAGAGAGAGGACGATTATAAATCTCTATCAAATTAGCAGAAAATAAATATTTATTCAGGGTTATAAAAGAATGTGACAAAATTTTCCAGGTACTGTGCCTTCAAAAATTATATGTGTAGCAGACAACTGTGTTTACGACCCTCAGAAAAAAAAAAATTGTAGATATGTACTTAGAGACCGAAATGTACATAGTATATGCGTCGGGGAAAATGTACATATATCATTTTGGTGAAGACAGAAAGGCGTTGGGCTACATAAATTACATAGCAGTCAATTAATTAATTAATTAATTCATTCATTCATTCAATGATAAGACAGTAATCAGAAAAAGGAGGTACAGAGAGGAAAGAAGGGAACTGGATAATCGTAGGTGGGGAGAAAGCGAATGTGAGGCGGACGTTAAGGAAGAGAATATACGTCACTGGAAAGAAACACTTGCACACTGCCCACCGCACTGGATGCTAACGTCACGCCCACAGATACCCGTCACGGCATCATTATCACCTCGTCACCTTAAAGGACCCATCTGCAAATCATCATCATCAACGAAAGAAAATAGATAGACAGATTCACCGATAGAGAGGTAGACAGAGAGGTTACTATGTGAACGTATGTATGTGTAAAATAGTTCCCACACATGTATACATCCGCTCATGCCAATCCAAGTGTTTACAGAGGTCAAGTGTTCAGCCCGGTAACTCAGGTCAAGCAGTGTAATCAGTCTAATGAGCTAGTTAATGCCCCCTGATCAAATTAAGAGCGGTATTTAACTTAAGGAGCGGTTGTGGCACCTGGCGAGACCAGCTAATTACACCTGTTGCTCTCCATACATTAGTTGAGTCACACCTGGAGCAATACCTTTTGGGGAGTTAAGGCCAGGTAGAAGCAGGGAAGAGATGATTGAGAGAGAGAGAGAGAGAGAGAGAGAGAGAGAGAGAGACAGACAGACAGACAGACAGAGAGAGAGGGTGCGGGGAGGAACGGGGGGTGGGGGATAGAAACAGGAAGGAGAGAAAAGGAGGAAAGAAGGAAGAGATATATTGGAGAAAGAAGGAGAAACGAGAAGAGAAGGATGGAAGAAACGAACATGAGAGAGGGCATCAGTCTTGCCATCTCACACACAAAGGTAAGTTCTTGCTTCAACTGTGGGTATACAAAAATTATTTCCAAAACAGCTCATTACACTAGACAGGGGCGATTAAGAGATGTATCTAATGAGGCATCAAATTACTTACTGTACACGGCAACACGAACGACAGACAAATTATCCACTACGCTAACGAGCCTTTACCCAATGAATTTTCTGGGCGAGCTAGTTGTTGAAACCAATATTTATGTCTTTTTAATGAGACCCAGATATGGGTAGTTTTTCTTCACTAATTAGCTACACTTTTTGCATCGTACGGCGATGCTAGTTGCCGATAGTGACCTTTTTTTTTTTTTTAATGAGAGCTAAATATGTATGGAATTCTTCTCACGATAAGTTAATTGCTGTCTTTCTGTCTTGATGCTTGAAAGATTAACGTTCAACCAGATTTATTACTGTTTTTCATAATCTAATGAGCTGAAGATGGGTGGTATCTCATCACGATAAGTTAATTGCTGTCAGTGAATCTACATGTTTGATAAATTAACCTTGAACCTGCATTTATGGATAAGGTAATTGCTGGCAGTGATTATACGTGCTTGAAAAATTAATATTCAACCAAAATTTATTAATACTGATTTGAGTTTGATATGAAAATGAAAGCTCTGAGTTTGAAATGAAAAACTGTATAATTCAGAGTTTTGGGGGTCTGATATAAGAAAGTCTGAGGCGGATGGAAGCTCAATCGCCAGCCAGAACGATATCCTCGAAGCTCATCCACACAGGTGAGGGTTGAATGTATCCTTGCATTATAGGTTCAGTTTTCACGTGATGAAATAGGGCCAACCAGTCTAGTTTTTTTTTTAGCTGCTCTGGGTTGTCTTAGATTTTTGCGGTTTATTCTGTGATCGAAGTTGGGCATTTCAGAGAGGTAAATTGTGTGGGTTTCAATCTTCTCTGGAGTGTAAGCACAAGGACTTGAAAAGGGAGTCAAGATTTTTTTTTTTTTTTTTTTTTTTTTTTTTAATTAGATGTAGTATCTTCAGTGTTTGATCTGGAGGAAGAACAGCCACATGGAAAGCGCCATGGAGGCAATTTGCCTGTGGCCACCCTTTACGAGATTACCTTTTGCCAAATGCCTTGATTCTGCAAAGAGTGGCGACAAACAGATTGTCTCCTTGTCGCCCTGCCCTCTGCCATTTGTCTACCCTCTCCCTCTCCACCATATACCTCTCCACTCCATCCCTCCCTCACCAGGGACTGACACAGGATTTTTTTTTTTTTTTTTTTTTTTTGGTGTTGCCCAAATTTTTGTTGGCATTATTCAAGATTCCTTTATTCTCAATAGCCTAAAATATTATTTAGGGGACTTGTGGACCCCCTTGGTTTTTCCGAAGCTGTTTCACAATGTTACTGAATAATGTAGTGAGCCACTTCATTCATTCATTCATTGCCAGACGCCATGTATCCCAAACGGGGTGGTCAAGGGCTTAGAGTTAATTGTTTTACAGGGAGGGGCACTAATCCTCCACCAACCCCACTTGACACGTAGGGAGAACGTTATGTCAACAGCATCTGGTGTTCCCAAGCGGTCACCCATCCAAGTACTAACCAGACCCAACGTTGCTTAACTTCGCTGATCGGACGGGAAGCGGTGTACTCAACGTGGTATGGCCCATTTGATTTTATTTACTTACTCTTGGATTAAGTAAAGCTCGAATGAAAATTCACACACCTGCGGTTTGTTCAGTGCAATACTCTTCATACTTTACATAGAAAACAAGAAATGTATGTTTACATTTGTGCATCATCGGGATAAAAACATACAATAATTCTCAACAGGCTGTAACAAAATAGATTAATAAGCCAATTACAATAATCAAAAACTGTCGAGTTCCAAGTTACGTGCTGAACGAAATAACATACAATTCGACTCTTAATCACATTCAGTTATTTTGTGCTCACTCACTAGCATGGTTGGAGAGAAGATCCACAAATTGCATTGGTCGGCTGTGTTTCCTTGCAAACACACCAATGGCTTTTGGAATATCGATGGGTACACCATAGTGGATATTCATTATAGTAATTCTGGTTAGGCGTTCATTTGTCATCGTGCTCCTGAGCCGGGTCTTCAGCCGACGCATGGCACTAAAACTTCACTCATTCTCACAGCTGGTCACGGGAATAGTACATACAAGGCGTAAGATGATCCTGATGGTTGGGAAAAAATCCTCATCTGCAAGTGGCAAAGCATCTCGTGGATTGCTAGGTACCTCTTTCTCCCATGCTTTCCATTTCCTCATTCATATTCCTAAGCTCAACTTCTAGTGACGCTTCTCTTGGAGGTCATGGTTGTATGATGTTGCCAGCTGCTGAGTTAACGTCTTGATTCCAATATCAGATTTCAGGAGAACTGCAGGTACATTCTGCATTCCCTGAATGGCATTCTTCTGGACTGAAGAAAACCTCTCATTCAACTGTTGGTCTAAATGGTCAAGTAGTGTGATGGTAAAACTGAGTTTGTAGTAGTCTGTTACAGATTCAGTAGGAGCATTGTTTCGGAGTGTCTGTCTACCACACCTCCTGGGGTCTTTGACGTCCAGTTCGAATGTTCCAGCAATGTCTGTCGGTTGCTCAAAGCATCTTTCATGGAAAGAATTGACATCTACCGTCACTGAACTAACCAAGTGTTTGAAATCATCGACATGTTCATAAGCACGGATGATGTCAGTGGCTCTAACTTGTAGTTTCTTACACAGTCCTTTCGTAGCCAACAACATTTTACTGGTTACAGTCAGTGAGAACACAAATTCAAACTGTGTAATATACAGGCACAAGCTTCGAGTGGCACTGATAGAGTCCCTATTCCACTCATTGGGTGAGGTCATCATATCCTCCAAGCATGCGATGATTGTAGGTAGTAGATCCAGGAAAACTTCCCTAGCATCATAACATTTGATCCAAAGTGTTCTGCAAACATCGCGTTGTTTGGTACGGTTGGTTTGGCAGTCATCAGGCCTCATTATGAAGCCCTCTAGATGATTCTGGCGTTTTGGAGAGTTATTAACAAATCTGCTGGCTTCACAGATGACAATCATCATACTGGACTCTGGTATGACTTTGCAAGCCTTCATTTACATGAGAAGAACTAATGGGAGTTGCAGAGAATATAAATCTCCTCTGGCTCTGCTTCGAGAACTCGAATAGACTGTAGCACTAGTAGAGCAGGGCAGTACACCCAAGGTGGATAGAACGCTGATGACAGGGAGAGCTAGAGCTCTCATTTCATCAGCCCTCAGGACTAATTTCTGACCATCCCCATTTGCTGAACTATATCAGTGTTTCAGTAACACAAAGAGTAGGCCAACATGCTCTCCAATTCAAGTTCCTCTATCTGTCAACACCAATCTACATGCACAGTACACGCTACAGTTCCTTTTCAAAATTTAAAATATAAAGGAAAATGGCGCACCCACACCATGCCTCGGAGCCCCCGGGGGGGAAGAACATAAATGCTCCCACCATCGGTCCCTCTCCCGGTGACGAATCTTTGAGCTGCCTGGATCCACTGCCTGACTCACTTCTTCATTTCTGCAACATTCACGGCTTTTCCTCTAACTTTGTCTCTGTCGAACATCACCTCTCCTCCTCTACACCTCACCTTCTCTTTCTTACCGAGACTCAGCTGTCTGAGGCAACTGATAGCAAACCCTTTTCTGTATCCTCCTATTTTCTCAATACTCATTTCAAAGCCAAAAGTGGATGTTGTGTAAATGTATGCAACTACCTATCTTGCTCTCGTGTTCCTGAACTTGATTCTTTTAAATTCTCTACTCTCTGGCTTCGGCTTTCTTGTCTATCTCTGACTAAATATATCTGCACTGTTTACTTATCCCCTAATTCTACCTACTATGAAAAATTATTCGACTATCTTACTTCTAAAATGGAACACATTCTATCCATTTCTCCTTTCTCTGAAATCTCCATTCTAGGAGATTTCAATGTTCTCCACCAACTTTGGCTCTCCTCTCCTTTCACTGATCCACCTGATGAAACAAACCTACATCTTTTCTCTCCTTAATGACCTAGAGCAGCTTATACAGCACCCTACCCATATCCCTGACCGCCTTGGAGTGAGCTCCAACATAATTGACCTCTTCCTCACAACTAATCCTTCTGCTTACACAGTTAATCTTTTCTCTCCGTTGGACTCCTCCGATCATAACCTTATTACCTTAACCTGTCCTATCGCTCTGGTACGGCCTGAGGACCCTCCAAAGAAACGTTATATGTGTCACTTTGGAGCTGCAGATTGGGAGGCCCTCAGGCAGTAATTCTTTTATTTTTCCTGGAATGATTATTGTTTCCATGGCCGGGAGCCATCTGAGTGTGCCTTGTGTATTACGGAGGTTATTCTCTCGGGCATGGAAGCATACACTCCTTTCTCATATCCTTTGACTAATGTAAGAAAGCCTTGGTTTAATCACACTTGTTTTAATGCTGTCTGCAACAAGGAGAGGGACTATAAAAGGTACTGGAGTCAAACCACCCCTGAATCACATCATTTTTATGTTTCTACCCGGAATTGTGCTAGGTCAGTTCTTCGCTCTGCTAGAAATAATTTCGTCCATATTAAATGCTCTCAACTCTCCAACTCGAATTCTTCCCGCTCCTTCTGGCACCTTGCCAAAAACCTTTCTAATAACAATACTTCATCATCTTTCCCTCCTCTTTTCTACTCTGATGGCTCTGTAGCTATTTCTTCTACTGATAGAGCAGTTCCCTTCGCTCAGACTTTCTAATCCAATTCCATCTTTGCGATTCCAGTGCTGTTCCTCCATCACTTCTCCCCTCTGACTTCCTCATGGCTGACATTAAAATGTCTTCAGCCGATGTATTTTTTGCCATCACCGGCATCGATACTAAGGCATATGGGCCTGATGGAGTCCCTTCAGTTGTCCTCAAGAACTGTGCTTCTGTGCTTACACTCTGCCTAGGTAAAGTCTTTTACCTTTGTCTTTCAACTTGTGCCTTTCCTTCTTGCTGGAAGTTTGATCTCATTCAGCCAGTCCCAAAGAAGGGTGACCATTCCCAACCCTCTATCGTCCCATTGCTATAACATCCTGTATCTCAAAAGTTTTCGAGTCTACTCATAATAGAAAAATTTTGAAGCATCTTTCCTATCACAACCTTCTTTCTGATCATCAGTATGGGTTCCGTCAGGGACGTTCCACTGGCGATCTTTTGACCTACCTTTCAGACTCGTGGTCATCCTCCTTTCGGGACTTTGGTAAAATCATCGCCATTGCACTTGAATTTTCAAATAATTTTGATCGAGTCTGGCATAAATCTTTAATTTCCAAACTGCCCTCTTATGGATTCCGTCCTTCTCTCTGTGCCTTCATCTATAGCTTCCTTTCTGGTCGTTCTATAGCTGCTGCTGTAGACGGCCATCGATTTTCTCCTAGATCTATCAACAGTGGTGTTCCTCAGGGCTCTGTCCTATCACCAGCTCTATTTCTTTTATTCATCAATGATCTTCTAAGCTGTACATCTAATCCTATCCACTCGTACGCTGATGATTCCACCCTTCACCTTTCCATTCGGTTTCCACAATGTCACGCTCAGCAGTTACTTCAACAAACAAGGGTTGAGGCTATGGCACACCAAATGTCTGACTTGGCTCGTATCTCTAATTAGGGTAAAAATAATCTTGTTGTTTTTAATGCATCAAAGACTCAGTTTTTACACCTATCAACCCGTTAAAATTTTCCACAGGAGTACCCACTAATGTTTAATAATATCCAGCTCAATCTGAATCATCCTTGAACATGCTCGGGGTTTCATTTACACGGGACTTATCTTGGAAAGATTATATTGCATCTCTTGTAAGATCTGCGTCCAAGAGATTAGGTGTGCTAAGCCGACTCCGTGCCTTCTTTACCCATGCACTGTTGTTGACTTTATACATGGACTTTTTTCACCCCTGTTTAGATTACAACTCTCATGTGTGGGGAGGCTCCCCACATACTGCTCTTCTCAATAGGGTGGAGTCAGAGGCTACTTGTCTCATCAACTCCCCTCCTCTTACTGGCTCCCTTCAACCTCTGTCTCTTTGCCGCACTGTTGTCTCTTTATCTCTTTTCTCTTGCTACGTCAGTGGTCACTGCTCCTCTGAACTGTCTGCTTACATCCCTCCGCCTTGACGACTGGCGCATAACATGCGTCTAGCAACAAACTCTCATACCTTTTCTGTCCAGCTCTCTAATGCAAGAGTTAACCGTTACTTCCAGTCCTTCATTTATGTACCAGGTCAACTCTGGAACTGTCTCCCACTGTCTGTATTTCCTAATTCCTAGGATCTCCAGTCTTTCAAACGCAGTGTGTCCAGGCATCTCGAAATGAATGGATCTTGAATTTTGCTCTCTTCCGTATTGCTTTTTTTTTTTTTTGTTTTTTCTTCTTGGTAGGAACGTTTTGGGGGCTCATCCTTTGGTTCCTTCTTCCTGTCATAAAAAAAAAAATAAGTTTGCTGCCATGTTGCCTGCTCCATCATAAGACTGCCCACGGAGATTCGCCATATCGAGTCCTTGTTTGTCAGTTATAGTGTACATTAGTTTGTCAACAATGGCACGTCTGGTTGTCCCAGTATCACACTCAACAAACTCCATGAACATTTCTTGGATGTTGTTGAGGGAATCCACATACCTCACAGCCAAGCTGAGCTGTTTATGGTTGGTTACATCTGTTGCCTCATCTGCACAAATAGAGAAAAGTATTTTTGATGTCAGTGGTAAAACTATACTGTACTTGCGGACCAATGATAGAAATCAGTTCATTTTGGACTGTTCTCGATGTGTAGGCGCCATTCCCGCTGTATTTCCGTAAATGATTGGTGAGTTGATCGTCACAGTCTCAGGCTCGATGTCTCAAGAAAGAGATGAAGTTTCCAGGATATTGGGCTGCTTCTTTGAAGATATTTTTATTTTGAATCTACACGTCCACGAAGTGCCAAATTCTGCTTCCCACAGAGAATAATTGTGTCATTGATAGACTCCAACAACTTCCTGTTTGTAGCAGTTCTCACTGCTGTGGCAGAATTCAACTGTGCATTACTGGCAGGTTTCCGCTGTTCCATCACAGCGATGAAATCCTGAGCTCTCTGCTGGGTTTCCATGTGATAAAAGAGGCCACTGTGTGCTTTAAGTCACTGTTCCTCTTATGGTACATGTTCCAGTATTGTGTCACAAACTTTCCACCCACAGAAACCTTCCCGAATAAACAACAGTATTTACACAGAGCATCATCATCAGCATTAAAATACACTATCCAAGGTTAATTTATGGTCCACATATCCTGGAAACACACACACACACACACACACACACACACACACACACACACACACACATGACAAGCATTCACACTAGAAGACAAGAATAATGCCTGAGCATCGTTAGAGAGTGAAACAGAAAATTTAGTTGGAATGGAAAAATCACTCCCACTGTGAAGACAACTAATCAGGAAAGAAGGATGTTGCCCGGGCAACTAGGGCAACACCCCTGCTTCCGTCCCTGCTCACCCTTGGGCTCCCCCTCCTCCTCTCCCCGTCCATCTCATGCACATATTCCTCTAGCCTGTCTGAGTCTCCATCCTCACCACCTATTATACCGCCCTTAAATCATTTCAGAAGTTGGTCAACAGTCAGAACAGCAACAAGGCAGTCCAAACCGCCAAGATGAAAGTGCTTCTCTGCCTGACCATCTTGTTGGGAGTATCTCAGGCTGTGGTGAGTCTTACACACACACACACACACACACACACACACACACACACACACACACACAGCCATTACATAGCTTGGGCTGTCACAAACATCAGTTGCTACAAACATTCCCCCTCTTAAGCCATTCGTGCTTCGTCAGCTTGAGGAAGGGTCCATTCTGGCTAACACTCTCCCTCCAAGACTATGATCAGGATCTGCAGTGAACCTTCTTATTTACAATTTGATTAAGTTATAGTGATGTTTTTGTCATTACTAGCGGGGCTTGTTCAGTTCAGAGATAAATTGTATCTAATTACGCACGTTGATGAACAGAATGAACTCAGACTAACTCCCCTAGTCAGACCTTAGATTCTGATTCTAGAGTTACTCATATTCATTTATTTTATTCATTTATTACCTTGTTTAGTTCAGAGATAAACTGTGTCTAGTTACGAGTAGGATGATGAATAGATTGAACACAAATTTAATGCTGCTATTTTGATCTTAGATTTGCATTCCAGGGTGACTCATATATATATATATATATATATATATATATATATATATATATATATATATATATATATATATATATATATATATATATATATATCTATTTATTTATTTACTTCAATAACCCCTTCTTTTGTGGCCAAGAATCTTATGGCGATGGAAGAAAGAGAAGCAGAATTCGAGGTGGATGACGACACAGTGTTGAGGCTTGAAGAGAGGGCGATCCCCATACGACCACGGATTTGCTACAACAAAGAGTAAGTGTCATTAAACTCCTGATGGCATAGGACGATACGTAGCACATCGTAAGCGATTTGTTTTTCATATTTGATCTTCCGACTGTCTTGGATGCTATGGCAAAGGGTGAGTGATATTCGGATTCATGTACGTAAGGAGCAAATGTGAGATCTTATGAGACTTCGCTAGTGAAGCACCCTGGCCCGTATTCTCGTCGGTTAAGGACGCTTTTCCGTAGCGATTTAATTTTGGATATGGTTAGTTAATATCCTTTTGTACGTTATTTATGCAGAATATGACAATACTGAAAGGATTTATGGAACACACAAGAGGACAGTATGGTGAAATAAACAAAAAAGTAAGTCGCTTGGTTAAACTGTTAGGGAGCTTCCTTACCCGACGAGAATATGAGCCCTTGTGCATGAATTCTTACGCAGCTATAAGCGTCATACAGAGCTTCACTAGCACCTTCCATGTGATTATCCTTAGGGTGGGACTGGCTGACGGGGAAGGAATGAAAGGGCAGATAGGGAGGGTAAAGGACGGTAGGGCAGGGTAAGGAAGGAAAGTGTAGAGAAGGACAGGGTAGGGGAGGGCAGAGGAGGAGAGGGCATGGCGGGGAGGGTAGCGCTTCAGGAGACACTCCCACATCAAAAACTAAATCATCAGGCTCAAGGACTCAGTAATTACGCAATCCTCTGAGCCGTAGAGCATCTTTTTGCATTTCATTCTCGTCATCTCAAGATTTCCTTCAGCTTATAATGGACATTTTGAAATGGGAGTTTAGATACAGCATTAATAAATCTCTTCAGTATGAGACGCCTTTCCCAAGCTCAGTAAAATCCTCAGTTGGCAACAAGACTAAACTGAAGAGCACATCATCCAGGTTGAGGGGGTTCGCAGTATATCTTTCAACTCAGCTTTGAAGGTTTGATTGTGCTGGAGCCATTGGACAGTGTTATCTTTGTGTCTGACCTCCTCCCCCTCAGTTCAAAAAGCCACTAGTAAGCTGACTGAAAGAACCCATTAACTATTCACATAAGTAACCCAACCTTCCTGTCAGCTTGGCAAATCAGAGTATGTTGTAGCCAACAGACAATGTTGTCTTCATGCCCAAACATACCACTTCGATAAGCCCTTACTATGATGAATAAAAGAACTCATAACTATTCACATAAGTAATCCAACCTTCACCTCAACTCTGTAGGCTTACAGAATGTGCCTCGAGAGGAGGGACGTGCTTTTCTCGTTCGCCAGAGGCGGAAGAGTTCTGCAAGGATCTGCAGGAGGGCTTGTGTGATTATGAATACTGTGTCTGCTGCCTTGGTAAGCACTTAACACCTTAGTATCTCTGTCTCTGTCTGTCTGTCTGTCTGTCTGTCTGTCTCTCACACTGTACTGTCTTTTTTTTTTTTTTTTTTTCTGCGAGAGGTGTACCTTCACGTGTTTGTATAATTGTCTCTGCCTAAAAAATGTATCATCCTTGTTAGAAAAAAAAAAAAAAAATAGCCTTCGTTTTCTTCCTACAGATTTTCCACCAAATCAACTGTGTCCTTTTATAACTGCTGAGAAGTAAGAAATAAGACCCTCCAGTCCTAATCTCAAGGTGGCAATGACTTGTAAGCACAGTAGTCATCTTTTCTTTTTTACGTTGACAGAAAGAATCCTGTTACATCAATGTGGCTGTGAATATAACTACAGTAGAGAACTACATTATTTTCAATTATGCACAATGTTGTTATTTTGTCCCATGGCACATCGTAAATGTAAATTCAGTGAAGTGTAGGTTAAAACTGCTCGTCTTCAGTCTACCATCCTCCTTTTGAGGGGGTAAGGAAGAAGTTGAGGGACGTTTGCATAATCAAACGGTGTAGCGACATAGTTATTCTGGATCTGCCACATTTAACAACCACTAGTGTCAGTCTTCAAACACCCATTCACTACTAGGGTGCTCTATGCTGAATGTAAGGTTCTGGAAAAAAAAAATAAGGTCTTCGGATAGAATAAGTTATTATAGTGCAAATCAAATTTTAATCTTGATTATCTTTAGTATTACATTGGACTGCTTCTGATTACAGAATGGTAGTCCTGAGAGCTGTTGTCACTGAAGGCTTGGACACCACGTCACTGGACATCAATACGAACCCAGTCACTGAACATGGATGATGGATATGGACCTAATCACTGAACTCAAATACAGACTTTTGACCTCTTCACAGATGTACTACTCTTCCACAAATGCATAACTGGCACTTCAGGAATTTATGTTAATAATTTGAAAAAAAAAAAAAAATCTAATAGGACCACTGTTTAGCTTTCATTAGGTAGTTCTTGCATGTATACATCCAGGTAGCCCTGTACCTATAAGTTTCTGTTGGCAATTTCTTTACTGTTATCATAGCTATTATTCTCTGCCAATATATCACATATTTAAAAATTCAAACATTAAAAAAAACCTTCACTACAAGTCTGTCTCTCTTATTATTATGACAAGCTTTAATCTAATACTATCATGAAAACCATTCAGAACATTGGCTAATTAATTTTCCGTGTAATAGGTTTTAGAACAAGAGCACCAGTTATAATTTTCAGCATTGATAGTATGTCATTTTTCCAAACCATTTCTAATGTTTAAAGAAAAGTACATGTATAGAAACTAAGGGGAGTGACAAAGAGTGGCTTGGTTGAGAACAAAAGAGCTAATAACAATCCTGTGTGGATGAAATTAGCGAGATGCACAGGACAAAAAGCGCACATGAATCAATAGTCAGAATTTACACTTGTAGTAAAAATTCTTTCCATTACCTGTACAAATACATTTTTTTTTTTTTGTCCTACAGCTTCAGTTGCTATGATGTGAAAGTAAAGCCATAATCATTTAAACTATCTGTAGAACCAGCTTAGCGCAGACCTTGCTGCACCATCACAAGATAAAGTTTGCCTGCTCTTCTACAACATCTACTTCACACTTACAGAATGTCCATTATTTTCTTCCGTAGCACATAATAAAAGAGAAAATCTATGGGCAGAGAAGCGGACAAGTGTCTCTCAGCTTATTATTGTATTGACTTTGAGGATTTCCAAATAGCAGAGCAATAGTACTCTTCCGTTTATTTTCCCTCTGCTTATGAGCTAATGGATGCTTGTTTAACTTGGCAGCGACTTGTGAAGTAAATAAGGTAAAAATATACCCACATCCACTCTCACCTTGCCATTTAAAAGTTAATTTACTCCACAGTTACTTGGCTTACATCATGTGACTGACTTGTTTCCTCCCAATTCTCACATGCTTACATTATCACTATCAAGAAATCCTGGTAATTGAAATATGTTGATATGGCTTTCAAGGAATGACATTCTCAAATATAAAGTAATAGATTATCATTTCTTTATTTTTCTTGGCAATGCTAATATGGAATAAAAATTACCAAATACATTCTACTTCTTGAAGCATCTTGCTTCTGCCCATCTTACTGCTCTGCTGTTGTTGTTGATGGATTGCTTTTTAGAGCACAGGGTACTTGTAGAAAGCGATAGGAGCACAAAGTGTGTGGTAATGTGTGGTTATTTATATGAATGATCAAAGTTAAATATGGCAGAGGGAAAGGAATGGATTGCGATTTACTTGGCATGGAAGGCCACTTCTTTCTTTCCATCCTTCCTCTTCTGTCTTTCATTTCTTCATTCTTTCCTCTTCCTTCTGTCTGCATGTGACTCTACACTGAGTGACAAGCCAAATGGTTTCCTGTATCCCAAGAAACCATTTACTACACTTGGTAAACATATAACCAAAGCATGGCGCCTGGTAGTTTAGTGGGCAATTAAGGCGCTCTAATCGGATTGAGCCGTGCAGGTTTATAACCAAGGAATGGTTGGGGTTTATTGCCCTCATAATGCCACTCATGGATGAGTGGGAGTGGTCACTCTCATCTTAAATGTCAGGACCAACTTGCCCAGCCCGGGGATATTACACTTCTCATGGGGCAACAATGGATTGGATGGTGATGATGATGATGATGATGATGATGAGTATTAAACAAACCTCAGTCTGTCTGGTTGACCAGACGGATAAACCACAGAGAAGCAATCGTCCATGAAGGGCTGGTCCATGCAGTGAACCAATGTTTCCTTGTGCTGGGAGTAGTCTGGAGATTTGGTTCCCAGATGGACGTCTACATTTGTGTTCCAACACAGTTAACAGGGACACCATAGTAGTCTCCAAATCACCTTTGTATTTGGTTATATGGTTACCATCCCAGTGTTGTAAATGGCTTCCAGGGATACAGGAAACCATTAGCTTTGTCACACACTGTAACGCCACTTAAACGAAGACAGAAGAGTATAAAAAAAATAACAAGAAGAATGGGAGAAATGGGAAGGATAGGGGCAGACACAGAAAAAGAATGATAAAGATGAAAAAAGAAGTATGCAGCACTACATTAAGTGAGAAGATGATGGTCAGCACTACCTACCGCCAGGAGTTATTGTAACAATGATATATAGATGAAGGAAAGAGCGATAATGAGAGCAGCGGAGGAAGAACAATAGGGAAATATATTTGGGCTTCAAAGACAAGAGAGAGAAAAAGCAAGTGTTACAGATGAGAGATGCACAGCAACGCCATCCACTAATCAAAGAGAAAAAGACTCTTAGATTGTATAGCCACAGAGGCAAGACTAAAGATATGTGAGTGAAGTAGACCTGGTGGGACATTAAGATAATGGCCTTCGGTAAGTGAATTTTTGCGAGAGAGGAAGTTGAGCAAGCAAGAGGCGTGAGTAAAAGACTGGAATAAATGGATCCAGTTTCAGGGGAATTATAACGTGAACCGTTTCTCTTTTTTTTTTTTTTTTACCCAACTGACGTAACAACTCTACCCTACAGCTTTAACAGGCTGTAGGTAGCAAAGCTTACATGACAGAGTTAGGGCATTGAAAGGCATGGCTAGTATGTGTCAGAATGTATGTATCATTTCATTCAGCACTGTACTGTATGTAATACCTTCTTTCCCGTATACTGGTATTTTTCTTTATACTGGATCTCAGCCACTCATCAATGATAAAATGATAACCAACATGAAATGACGACCAGGTACCAGATGCTCTCTGTTTGCCCACTACAGTACTGACATCTTTTTATATTTGGTTTAAAGCAGATATCACATATACTGTTTACTTATCATCTAGTGACTTGGAATGTGAGAGCTTCCACTTTTAAGAATGAGATAATTATAATTAAACAAACCTCAGATAACACTGACAGGACAGCTTCTCTCACTAGACATACATCATTTATAAAACCACTGATTGAGCCTGTGCCGGTTTATATCCAAGGAGTGGTTGGGGTTTATTGCTCATGTAATGCCACTCAGGGATGAGTGAGTCAGGTCACTCTCATCTTAAATGTCAGGACCAACTTGCCTAGCCCCGGACTCCTAAGCTCATCATGGGGCAACACAGGATTAGATGATGGATGGATTGATGGATGGTCTAGTAGCATTAAGGGAATATCTGTGGACTCAGGCATATCCAGTAATGCACAAGTAAACTGACTTCCAAGTGATAAAAAATTTGATTAACCAAAAGGTTCATTACAGAGCAATCAACTGTAATTGTAAATGGAATGGCATATTATCAGGATAATTTTGTAACAAACCTAAATTTTCATTCACAGGTGAAAATAACTCTTAAAACGCAAGTCGCACCCTGAAAAACTTTAGGAATACAACCAGATGAACAAAATGGAATCTTTTATTTTACTGAATACCAACTTTACTTCTCTGTAAAGTTGGGATGTTAAATTATTTCCATTTATAAGCCGTAATTAATGTTTGAATTTCATTTCTCCTGTCATCCAGCATTACTCTCAGCTGTCATTATCTTCTTGATTTCGTAAAAAAAAAAAAAAAAATCACCATCGTCTGACACATGAATATTCTTGGTGTGTGGTTTTACTACAAAAATAATTTACACACTGACCACAGTCTAGGTTCATCCTACCAGGGTGAGTCAGCATGTGTTTCTTCAGGTCTCGTTTCCTAGCATATAGTTTTCCACACTTAGTATATTTGAAGTTTCTAAATCTACTATGGGTCAACTGGTGCTCATCAAGGTAACTCTTTCGAAGAAGCTTCCCACCACACTCACTACACCTAAATCCTTTCTGTCCTGAGTGAGTGAGTAAGTGTCTATTGAGACAACACTTCTTTTTAAACACTTTCTCACATCCCTCACATCCATAGAAATACTTCAGGGCAGAGTGTGTCAATAAGTGCTCATCTAGGTTACACTTTCTTGCAAACAGTTTACCACATTGATTGCAATGGAAGCTTTTCTCTTGTGTGTGAGCGTGACTACAGTATGCTTGGACTGGTCTCTTTTCCTAGCAAACAGTTTCCCAGTCATCACACTCGAATCTCTTGACCCCCTGATGAATTAGTAAGTGCTCATGAAGGTACCTCTTACATAATAACTCCATACCATATTCTTCACATACAAAGCTTTTCTTTCCTGTGTGAGAGAGTGTGTCGAGAGAGGCTACTCTTCTGTGAGAATTTTTTTTCTCACAATGATGATAAGAAAAATTATCTTTGACTGCTGAGTGTGTCACCATATGGTCAGTGATGTTGCTTCTGCGAGACAATCTTCCAGAGTTATAACACTGGAAACTTTTCACTCCAATGTGAATGAATGAATGTCTGCTAAGGCTGCTCTTTTTGGTGAAAAGTTTTCCACACTCATGACATGAATCTGAAGGTCCTAAACGAGATTGCTCTTGCAACCAAACCGTCTCCCCCACTGATCACAGTCAAAGTTCTTGCCTTCTGTGTGAAGAAGTGCATGCCTGCAAAGAGTCTTTTTACTGATGAACTGTTTTTCACAATGATCACATTTAAATTTCACACACTGAGTTTCTTCAGCTCGAGCCATCACAATACTTTACCTTACTGACTCATAATTTCATCCCTGAATAAAAAATAATCTTGACAGAGGAGGGCAATATTATGAATTTATTTGTCTCATGTCAAGGTAATCCAATATCACAAATACATGGTATAGACACATGACACCAGAACCATAAGAATAATAATACAAATCCTCATATGGAATTATAACGTAGATGTAGAAGTGTAAATATTTGCTGTAGAAATGTGGATGTTACAGGTATACAGATTTTACAGTCAGGGGCACTACACAGTCACAGTGATTGAAGCATGAGACGAAGAAGTGAAGAGGAGCCTTTCTTCTCATGATAAAGTTATATAGGTAAACAGAATGACTTTTTTTTGCCTTCTGCATCTGCTCCTTTCCTCTTGGAGTGCAGCTTATGGTCTGCACCTGAAACAAAGTCTGTCATTTCCTCCAATCTTCACACCATATATCATACAGTATTACCATAGCATCATTTTGTTACTGTCTATGGGCTCCACAATTACTGTACTTCCATGTAAGAAGACAGACAGTTACAGTATAGCCTCAAGGAATATAAAATTTGTTCTTGTCCAGCACAATGAAAAGCCTATCAAATGAATGGTCTGTTTATTAATAGTCCAACAGGTTTTGTATGATCCAGCATTTGTATCAGATTCATGAACAGATAATTAGATGATGATGCTGGGGTGACTGCAGGCTGCTACAGGACTACTTCAGATAGGTACAGCACCAGTATGGGGTGACATCAGACAAGGATGAGATGACTTGACAGGTAATGGTTGGCATTGGACAGGTGTAGAGTGGAGTGATTGGATAGGTATGAGGTGACTGGACAGATACTGGGTGACTCTGGGCAGATATGGGGTGAGTCAAGAAAGGTGACATCAGACAGGTATGGGATGACTTGAGACAGGCGTGGCATGGGGTGATTTTGGACAGGTATAGGATTACTTTGGAAAAGTGTGTTCCCTAATTCAATGGCTTTACAGCCTGTCCCAACATTCCAATGTTGGCTTTGGACACCAGTGATCTTACAGAAAAAAAAAAAATTGCAAAAACCTGCAACAACTGAATACTGTAAACATATTGACAAATGTGAAAATACTATAGCTATATAAATAAATAATAAGTATAGTTTAAAAACACTACAATCTGAAAATAAATTACATCATTCTGTTTAGGACCCTTCATAAATAGTTGTCTTGGCCTCTACACTGCTCTTACAATGACTCTGTAACTTCTTGTAGTGAAGTTTTGTAGATCAGTTATATATATACAAGACTCGTGGACGAGCGGTTGTTATACTTGAGTAGTTTTGTAAGTAGATAATCTTTGTTCCCTTTCTGTCATGCAATGACAGAGAGGTAAAGATGAGTATGGGACTATTTTTATTTGTCTTGGAAATATTAACAAAGTCTCTCACACATGAGTGAAGTATAGAGTCCCGCGAGCTAACCTCCCTGTCTCGCTCTCTCTCTCTCTCTCCCTCTCTCTTCCACCCTCTCGCCCATGTTGCTAGGCTCCTTCTCCCTACTACCTGTCGGTTCTATAGCTAACCTCCTTCTGAGCTCTGCTTCCTAAATTCTGGTGTAGCAGGGGTCGTGTCACGTGTGTTACACTGTTGTTGGAATGATCTAGAAACCTGTATGCGAGTATGTGTGTATATGGTCACTAGGCGCTGTCGTGTGCCTCTAAAGCATTCCTTGAGTTAGAGTGTGTAAGCATGTTTAGCATTGGTCGATTCTCGCAGACACAATACCTCTGACTTGCTGCTTCTATCTGTCTGTCTGTCTATCTATCTATCTATCTATCTATCTATCATGTTTTCTATAATTAATTGTATTTATAATATGGAGTCCTAACATTGCTCGGTCACGCCGCTGAAGGTCCTCCGACAGTAATTACCATTGACATATGCTAATGTATTAGTACATAATATTGATTATAATATCGTATACATATAATATTCATAGTAAATTGCAATGATCTAGTAGTATTACATTTTAAACAAGTTGTATACATATTTGAATAAATACAATGGTTGTTGTATGACATTTTGTAAGATGTGTATGTATAACAGACATACACATATAATTGTGCAATGGTAATACAGCTAGGTTATTACATTACATATTGGGTTATCCCTTTAGTAATGTCTAATATTTTACCTAACTTGTATGATTATTCTGGTAATACAGAATTGTGGTAAAATTGTATGACTTTACATAATATTGTAGTAACACTGTGATAATACATAATTGTATTGTAATTGTTACATTGTAGTAACATTGTAGTAATACATAATTGTAACATTTTATGAATTGTTACATAATATTGTGGTAATGCATAATTGTGTTGGCCTTATAATTGTAGTTATATTTTGTTAATGCAACTGTTACATAATTGTGTTGGCCTTATAACTGTAGTTACATTTTGTTAATGCAACTGTTACATAATTGTGTTGGCCTTATAATTGTAGTTAAAGTTACATAAAAGTTTCATCTTGTTAATGCAACTGTTACATGTATGTGTTGGCCTTATAACTGTAGTTACATTTTGTTAATGCAACTGTTACATAATTGTGTTGGCCTTATAATTGTAGTTAAAGTTACATAAAAGTTACATCTTGTTAATGCAACTGTTACATAATTGTTACATATTGTTTGTAATTACATAATTGTAGCAAGTGTAACATAATGCAATCGCTTGTCATTACATAACCGTTACATATCGTTTGTAGTTACATAATTGTAATAATTGCAGTCCTAACATTGAATCCGATCATGCTGCGGTCGATGATAGTGATGATGTGTCATGCCACTGGCTTGTGGAGACAACAATTTGCTTTTTTGTTTGTAGTTTATGTGGTATTTTCGCATTTGTAATAACACTTACGCTTATTTTCATTTGTTTGTTATGTGATCTTACTGTATTTTTTTTTTTATAGTCTTCCTTATAACTTAATTTATCTGTTTCCACTAGGTAGCTTTAATTAATGTTTAATACAGTTCTTTTAATTGCTCACTGAGTAACTGTGATGGTATATTTTCTTTATTACTTTGTAGATGTAATAATGTATAGCTGTATGTATGAAACACATATTTTATGTAGGTGTAAATGGTAATACTCATTGGTAGTAAATTAATGCTATAATAAATGAATGAATATATACAGTGTAGAATATTTATTGTTGGTGATTATTTAGTGTTTGAGTTATGCAGATAACTGAAGTATGTGTACGTAAGTTGTAACTATACGGCATGTTTTATATGTTTGTGCAGAAGTTTTTTGTCTGTCACTGTGTATTGTATAAATGAAGTAACTATGTAACTTACTTAAATTTTACCGTGGTGGGAATGGTGTGAGTAGTGTTACACGTGGTGATAGCGTTGTTCTTCACGGGTTGGTTGACGTGTTGTCGTCTCAGCAAACACGTACTGTATGGTGACATCGACTTCTCACACTGGTAGCTGTGGTGTGTAACAGAGTAGCGATGAGTAACTTCAGTGAAGATGAGTGAGTAAGATGAGTTGTGAATATGGGCTTGGTATTTGCTTCGTCGTCTTGACCTCTTCACTCCTGCATCAGCAGTGGAGGTTGGGTGGAGGTAGCAGAGAGAGGAGGGTGAGGTCTGGTGGTTGTGAGTTGTGAGTCGTGTCTCACCCATCGTTTGTTTGTTTTGTTTTTCTTTCTCGATGTATTCTCAGTCCTTTTCTCTTGTGATTTACTTGTTGTGGGATGAAGACTGCCGCTACTTGTAGGTGCGTGTAGAAGATTATACAGACGACTCGTAGAGTTGTTACTTGTAGTTGATCGTAGATTGTTGTAGTTCGTTGGTTCGTCGTAGAAATTGAAAGATTGTTTGTATCAATAGTTTGTTAAACTACTGGCAAGGCGTCCTGTGACCTCTTCACCTCTAAATCAGCGTGATGATCGGGGAGACGGAGGGGGGGGTTGGAGAGAATACTGTCAGGAGCTGGTTGTGAGTTGTTGGTTGTGAGAGGTATTTTTTGTTTTCAATCTTGATAATGCAGAATCAACTGTACACTCGTTGACTTGTAGGCTTGTAGACTCATAGGCTTGTAGACTTGTAGGCTTGTAGACTTGTAGGCTTGTAGACTTGTAGGCTTGTAGCTTGTATTTTGTAGGAATTCACTGTACTGTAGATTCGTAGACGAGGTTCGTACGATCGCTGAAGCCATATCTCACAATAACTTTGTAACTTCTTGTAGTGAAGTTTTGTAGATCAGTTATATATATATTAGACTCGTGGATGAACGGTTATTATACTTGAGTAGTTTTGTAAGTAGATAATCTTCGTTCCTTTTTTGTCATGCAATGACAGGAGAGGTAAAGATGAGTATGGGACTATTTTTATTTGTCTTGGAAATATTAACAAAGTCTCTCACACACGAGTGAAGTATAGAGTCCCGCGAGCTAACCTCCCTGTCTCATTCTCTCTCTCTCCCTCTCTCTTCCACCCTCTCGCCCATGTTGCTAGGCTCCTTCTCCCTACTACCTGTCGGTTCTATAGCTAACCTTCTGAGCTCTGCTTCCTAAATTCTGGTGTAGCAGGGGTCGTGTCACGTGTGTTACACTGTTGTTGGAATGATCTAGAAACCTGTGTGTGAGTATGTGTGTATGTGTGTGTATGGTCACTAGGCGCTGTCGTGTGCCTATAAAGCATTCCTTGAGTTAGAGTGTGTAAGCATGTTTAGCATTGGTTGATTCTCGCAGACACAATACCTCTGACTTGCTGCTTCTATCTGTCTGTCTATCTATCTATCTATCTATCATGTTTTCTATACTTTAATTGTATTTATAATATGGAGTACTAACACTGCCTCCAAGAGAGAGAATAAAATATAAAAAGGCTTTAAATCAAAGTAGTGACAGATGGATAAAAGCAAAACATACTGAAAGAGTTTGGGTTAATAAAATGAAACAGGATGGATATACTGTATATTGAAAATCTGTAGACAGCTTAGAGAGAGTGTTTGGTACAGACTGGAAAAGGATTCGTGGTACCGCAAAGACCTCAGTTAATAAGACAAGAACAGTAAGTAGGTTTGTGATGACAGAAAGAGAAGTGGAGGAGACAAGGAAAAGGTGTACAGTATGGGATGGTTGCAAGAAAGGAATTTGGATGAAAGAGCAAACTATATATTTCTATGCTGAGATCAGTAAGCCTATGGAAATAAATAAACAGAAAGAAGGTTAAATGATGAACTTAGAATGGAAATTTCTCTTATCATAAGAAACTTTCTTAGCAAAATGTGTGAACGCATATAAAAAAGAAATAAAAAAACAAAAAGGTGAGAAAACTGTCATAAGTTGGAAAGGCTATTTTTCTTTTTTAAGCAAAAATTTTGGGAATAAGGTTAAAAGCTGATGAAAGTTGTATACACTGTTGCTATCCGAAATGACAGGTTATCAGTGCATTACTAAAAATCTAGTAGGCCTAAACATGATACTTGGTCAGTGGCCAGAGAATTTATGTGTCCAAAGGTATCCCATCGTAGATGAGACTACAGTTGCGTATGGGGTGACATCCAACAGCAGTTATTCCAATGGCTTTACGCTGTAGAAAATATTCGGACATTCTGGGTGTAACTCTGATCACCAGTGAACTGACAAAACTGGGAAAATCTGTAACAACTGAAAATACAAATAAGTCGGCACCGAAAAGCTTTGGTGAAAACTGCTCTGTCTGGTAAGTTAATATGATAATGCTTAAAACAACAGTTTAACAGATTTACTACTGTACAACTGATTACCAAGGGAAATGCTGCAGCTCCCTAAAAATGAATGGGACTTCAACTTCAAAATCCAGTCTGGTGATTTTATACAATTACCATTTTGTCTTCAATGACATTAAAATTGTCTGAGCCAGTAACATTGCAGTACTACTTATGGACCCCGTGCAGTGACTTCATCGCGCCAGAAAGGCCGCAAACATGACACACAGGGGCACAGCAGAGCACTGGGGTGTTAGCTGTATTGGGGCAGTCTGTGAGCAGAGAAAAAAAATCATATAAGAATTATTTCCATCAGGTTAGATTTCTGCCCGGACTGGCGCTGCTATCAAAGGTGTCCTTTGTCTTGTTATTTAGCTTCATTTTTGGACCAGTAATATCTCTTAGACCGGGTTTTCTTGAAGTAGTTTAGTTGTCAAAGATGTTCCTACTGATATTATCTTGTACAGCACATTCCTTGAGTCTGGACGACTGACACATTCAGCCTTGTTGTTCTCTTCTTAAGCCCTGTAATACATCAATGTTGTATGATTATTATTTTTTTTAATTGATATTAATGCCAGACCACCAACAAAGTACTGTAAAATCTATGCTCTGTCTGTCTGTCTGTCTGTCTGTCTGTCTCACACACACACACCACATCAATTCCATATCTTTCTCACCCCTCTCTACCCCTAATTCTTCCTCTCCCTTCCTCTTTCCTTCTCGCTTCTCCTCTCCCCTTCTATCACACCTGCCCTCTACCTCTCACCTTCCCCTACTCCTTAGACTCCCTCTTGCTCTTTCCCCCTCTCCTTATCTCCATTTTTTTTTAATGCCTGCTCTCTTACTCTCATTCTTCTTCCTCCTCAGTCTCCTTCCTCCTCCCTTCTTCCCTCCCTCTCTTACCCCTGACCTCTGCCTTTCACCCCTCCCATGCTCTCACTCTCCCTTCCTCTTCATCCCTGCGTTATCACTGACCCTTTGCTTCCACCCTTCAATCCTCTAATTTCCCTCCCTCCTTCCTCCCTTTTTCTACTTTGCTCTCCCTCTGTTACAATTTTCTCCATCACCCACCCTCGTTGCCCCTCATTTTCCTTCTCCCTTCCTTGCCATCATTTTTCTCTCCGTTCCTACATCTTTCCTTCATGTTTCTCCCTTTCTCCTCTTTCTTCTCCTCTTTCCATCTGTTACACCTGCTCTCCATCTCTCATCCTTCCCTACCCTCATTCTCCCTCTCCTTCTTCCCTTTCCATCATTTTCCTTCTCATTTCCTTCATCTCTTCCTCGTGTTATCCCTTCCTCCTCTTTCTTTCTCTCCTTCCCTGTGTTACAACTGCTCTTCTTCTCCTACCCCTCCCTGCATCTCACTCTCCTCTCTTCTAAGGAAGCTTCCCTCTGCTCTTCCCTCTCTTATACCTGTTCCCTGTCTCTGTCACCCTTTCCTGCCACTCTTTCTCCCTCTTCTTTCCTCCCTCATCATCAATTTCCCCTCCTCCCTTCCTTTTTTTTTTATGTGAGGAAGAAGGAACCAAAGGCCGCGAGCCCGCAATTATTGTTCCTTCCAAAAGAAAAACAATATACAAGACATAGCCAAATTCAAGATCCGATCATTTCGAGATGCCTGGACACAGTGCCTTTGAAATACTGGAGGTCATAGGAAGCAGGAAATATAGACAGAGGGAGACAGTTCCAGAGTTGATCTGTTGCATAAATGAAGGACTGGGAGTAACGATTAACTCTTGCATTAGAGAGTTGGACAGAGATGGGATGAGAGTTTGCTGCTACTGTAGACGGGTGCTACGCGCCCATCATAGAGGTGGAGGAATGCATGGAGACAGTTCAGAGGAGCAGTGACCATTGAAGTAGCGATAAAAAAGAGATAAAGCTGCAACTGTGCGACGAAGAGACAGAGCTTGATGGGATTCAGTAAGAGGAGGAGAGTTAATGAGACGAAAAGCCTTTGACTTCGCCGTAATGAGAAGAGCTGTATGTGGGAAGCCTCCCCACACATGAGAGTTGTAGACCACACAGGAGAGGATAAACCCCTGTATAGAGTCAACAATTGTGCAGGGGTAAAGAAGGAACGGAGTCGGCTTAGCATACCTAATCTCTTGGAAGCAGAGTTTACAAGAGATGTAATATGATCTTTCCAAGATATGTCCTGAGTAAACGAAACCCAAAGCATGATCAATGATGATACAGGATTAGGTTGAATAATATTAAACATTAGTGGGTATACCTGTGGAAGATTTTGTCGGGTTGATATGAGTAAAAACTGAGTCTTTGATGCATTAAAAACAACCAGATTATTTTTACCCCAGTCAGAGATACGAGCCAAGTCAGACATTAGGTGTGACATAGCCACATCCCTTGTTTGTTGAAGTAACTGCTGAGATGGGGATTGCGGAAACCGAATGGAAAGGTGATGGCTGGAGTCATCAGCGTATGAGTGAATAGGGTTAGATGTACAGCTCAGGTCATTGATGAATAAAAGTAAGAGAGTTGGTGATAGGACAGAGCCCTGAGGAACACAACTGTTGATAGATCTAGAAGAACGATGGCCGTCTAAAACAGCGGCTATAGAACGACCAGAAAGGAAGCTAGAGATGAAGGCACAGATTGAAGGATAGAAGTCGTAAGAGGGCAGCTTCGAAATTAAAGATTTATGCCAGACTCGATAGAAAGCCTTTGAGATGCCAGGTGCAATGACAAAGTTTTCGCCAAAGTCCCGAAATGAGGATGACCAGGAGTCTGAAAGGTAGGTGAGAAGATCGCCAGTCGAGCGTCCCTGACGGAACCCATACTGACAATCAGAAAGAAGGTTGTGATAGGAAAGATGCTTTAAAATTTTTCTATTAAGAATTGAATCGAAAACTTTTGAGATACAGGATGTTAAAGCAATTGGACGATAGCTAGAGGGTTGGGAATGGTCACCGTTCTTCGGGACTGGCTGAATGACATCAAACTTCCAGCAGGAAGGAAAGGTACAAGTTGATAGACAAAGGCGAAAGTGTTTGCCTAAGCAGGGTGTAAGCACAGAAGCACAGTTCTTGAGAACAACAGGAGTGACTCCGTCAGGCTCATATGCCTTATTAGTATCGAGACCTGTGATGGCAGAAAATATATCAGCTGAAGAAATTTTAATGTCAGCCAAGAGGAAGTCAGAGTGGGTAAGTGATGGAGGAACAGCACCGGAATTGTCTAAGGTGGAACTGGAGGAGAAAGTCTGAAGGAAGAGATCTGCTTTTATTAGTAGAAGAAATAGCTATAGAGCCATCAGAGTAGAAAAGAAGAGGGAAGGATGATGAGGTAAAGTTGTTAGAAAGGTTTTTGGCTAGGTGCCAGAAGGTGCGGGAAGAATTCGAGTTGAAGAGCTAAATAATGGTCCCTCTCCCCCCCCCCCCGGGGGACTCCGAGGCCCTTCCTAAGTCTGTATCTCTCCCTCCCACCCCCCATTTCTCCTGCTGTCCGTTTTTCACCCCTCTGTTCCTACTCTTCTCCCCTCTTCGTGGCAAACTCCCCCTCTGTTCTCCCCTCTACCTCTCCTTCCGACATCCCCTCCCCTCGCTCCTCATGATTTTTAGCTCCCCATTGTACCTCCCCCTTCCCCATCTCTCTCTCTCTCTCTCTCCATTTTTGTCTTTTTTTCCCTTTACCTCCTCTCCCTCACCCTCACTGCTGATTGCCCTTCATTTCACTCCATATCTTCCTCCGCTCTTGCCTCCCTTCCCTTATCCACCTTCCTCTCCCTCCTTTTCCACTGCTGCCTATCTTTCCTCTATATCTGTCTCCATATGTGTTTCGTTTCCCCTCGCTACCCCTTCTTCCTTCTTTCCATGTGCTTTTCCATCCCCTTTCCTCTCCCCTGCGTGTGTTTCCTTTTACATGTGTCTTGTAAACTCATTTGATATTCCTCATTCCTCATATTTATCTGTTTTTGTATTTTCCCTTGGACTCCCCTCCTTCACCTTCCATGCCCATCACTCATCTCATCCCTCCATATCTATCTCCACGTGTCTCCCTCCCACTGTCTACCTTCTGTCTCTCTCTTCACTGCTCTTTCTCTTTTTTCCTTCTCCCCCGTCACCAGTGCATGTTTTCTGCTACCTTCCTTTTTTTTTTTTTTTTTTTTTTTAATTCTCCTTGTCCACTGCTATTCTCTCCTCCCATCTCTCCCCCCATCAGCGTTCTTTGTCATTCCTCTCTTCTTTCACACTCCCTCTCCATTATATTCCATTTCCTTAATTCTCTTCCTCCAGTTATTTTTTTCGTTTATCATGATTCTTACTTTACTGTTACTCCCTCCCCCCCCCCTCTCACTCTCTCGCCATTTATATTGCCTTGTACCCTTTCCACCCCTTCTTCCTCATTCTCACCTCGTACTGTTCTCCTCCCTTTCGTTCTCCTTCCATTTTGTTCTCCTTTCTTTTATTTATCTTTTTCTCACACCCTACCCACTGCTACTCCTCTTCCCTCCCTGTCTTTATCCAATCTTGCCTCCTTTTCCTCTATACCTCCCTTTCTTCGCTCCCTCTCCTATTTGCTTTTCCTGACCTTGTCTTCTGTAATTGTCTCCTTGCTTTCCCTGCACTCTTCCTGTTTGCCTATAGCTATTGCACAGCACCCTCTCTCTCTCTCTCTCTTTGTTATGTCTTCCCATGCCTCCCCTTCTTCACTACCCCTGTCGATCGCTGTTTATACCCCTTTTCTTATTACCGTCTCTCTTTAGCGTGCCCTTTATTTATTTACTTCCTCTTCGTCACTCTTCATATTCGTTGCTAATTTATCTTCTCTCCTTCTTTTCCTCCATTCTTTTTCCTTTTTACAATTTACTGTCATAGCGTTCATCTTTTCCAATATTATTTCCATCTTTTCTTCCCCATGTCGGTTTCCTCATTCTCTCTTTTTATTCGAATCTTCACTCACTTTTTCCACATTTATTCCGTTCTCCCATCTCCCTTTTCATTGGAATTGCTTCGATCGCTGTTTCTCCCCTTTTCACTGCCCCTGTTTATTCCTATTTGTTTTCCATCCCTTCATCTTTCCATCCTTTAACGCTTGTGTTATTTTTACATTTCCATCATCACTTTCCCTCCATGCGTCACTGTTTCCCTTCTCCACTTTCCTCTTTTTTTTTTTTTTTTTAAATAACAGAACATAGGAAGGAAAAACAAATGGATAAGGAAAAAATCCATACACCAGATTGCTGGTGTCCTTTGTTCATAAAATATCTGTAACAGTTAGGATTGAACAGCAGTAGGTTTAAGTTTGGAGGGAAACAACTCTGGGGAAGCGAGTTCCAGAGAGATGCAGTTCGGGGAGTGAAAGAATTCTGACAGTTCTGTAGTATGCCTGAGTGGCATTCCAGTCATGAGCGCTGCCAGCTGCCCGTGTAGCACGAGGGAAGGCATGGAGAGGTGGCACCATGGATGCAACTTCGTCTGAACACCTGCTGTAGAAATATCTGTGAAATAACTCAAGGGAGGCAACATTCCTTCTTACTTGTAGGGGAGGTAGTATATTAGTAAGAGCAGGGTTAATAATAATTCTAACAGCTTTGTTCTGAATTTTGTCTACTTGTTTCAATGTAACCTCTCCACATCCGCTCCACAAGGGCGAGCAGTATTCATGCTGAGAGCACACATGACTCTTATAAATTATAACTAACTGCTCGTCAGTGAAGAAGTTACGGACTCTGTACAATAATCCAAGTTTCTTTGAGGCGGATATAGCAAATGATCTAACATGAGGGGTCCAGCTGAGGGCATTGTTAAGCGAGACGCCGAGAATTTCAATACTTTTGGAAATGGGAATATTTGTAGCAATGAAGGTAATATACGATTTTGGCAATACCTGTCTATTAGTAAATTGTATATATTTAGTTTTACTAGCATTAAATGAGACAACGTTATTTTGTCCCCATTCACTGATCGTGGATAAGTCTTGATTTAAAGAGATGGCTTTACTGAGGTGAGAGAGATATCGGACTTTGTAAATGGATGTCTGAGTGTGAATGAACTATGAAGTGTTGAGTCATCTGCATATGAATGGATGGGTTTGTGGGTGACAGAAAAGAGATTATTAATATGAATGAGGAACAGGGTTGGAGCCAGTACTGATCCCTGCGGCACGCCGTCGTTAACTGAGTGGAAAGTGGAATATACATCATCTACTTTTACTCTTATTTTTCTATTGCTGAGATATGAGGAAATCAAAGGAACAAAAGAGTTTAGTCCATAGCAAGGGAGTTTGGACAACAGGGAATGGTGTCACACTGTCGAAAGCTTTAGAAATATCCAGGGATACTGCATGAGTTTCATCATGTAGGTCAACTGATTGATGGATGGAATGAGTCACGAGATTGAGTATGTCAATGGTGGATCTTTCTTGGCGAAAACCATATTGTCTATCACTAATTAAGTTGTTGGATTCAAGATGTTTAACTATGTGCTTATTAATTACAGTTTCAAAAACCTTACCAAAAGAAGATGTGACAGCTATTGGTCTGTAATCAGAGGGGTCAGAGGAACATCCTTTCTTTGGAATTGGGTGGATATTGGCTTCTTTCCATGAATTAGGGAATGAAGAAGTACGTATGCATAGTCTGAATAATTTTGCAAGAACAGAGGACAGTTCTGGGGAACACTTTTTCAAAACAATTGGCGGAATTCCATCTGGGCCTGGAGCTTTGTTGGTAGGTAAATTGTCTAGGATAGATTTTACATACTGCGTCTGTATTTTAAGTGGAACAATGTCGGGAGAGTCAAGTTCTAGTGCTGGGACATTTTGGGTGGCTTCCTCTAAGGTATAATTTCTGGCAAATGTACTGGCAAAGATATCTGCTTTACCACGCGGGTCACTTGTAAGGTTGCCATCTGGAGATTTTATTGGGGGAATGGATGATGACTTGTTAAAATTATTATTGAAAGAATTGAGAGCTGACCAGAATATTCTATTAGGGTTGTTAAGTAGTTTTGATGCTTGGTTTTGAAGAAAGTTTGATTTAGCAAGATTTATTACAGCTTTTGCATGGTTTCTAGCAATTTTAAATTAAGAGAGGGATTCAGATGTTTTTGATTTCAAGTAATACTTATATGCTGATGACTTTTGGTATTCTCAAGTCTCACCTTTTTCATCTTCTTACACAACTCCAACAATCGGTCCCTTAATCACAGATAACAGTGAGCACACTGATGATGAAACTATGATGACGAAAATTCTTAATACTTTCTTTGTGTCAGTATTTACAACAGACAATATAGATATGATTCCTGCTATTTCCCAAGCTCCTTAAGAAGAGGGCAACATAATCACTGACATTACTGTTAGTGAGTGCGACATACTACTTTCAATTAGTAAATTAAAAGAGAATAAAACACCGGGACCGGACAAAATATCTCCACGTGCATTAAAGGAATTGCAGAAGGAAATATCAAAGTCTTTATCTGAGCCTTTTAACTTATCACTTAAGAGCAGTAAGGTACCACATGAATGGAAGCTTGCTAACGTAACCCCAGTATTCAAACAAGGCAACAGAGCACAACCAGATAACTACAGCCCAATAAGTTTAACATCGGTGGTTTGCAAATTGCTTGAAACTATTATCAGAGACAAGTCTGTGAAACAGAAACAATCTCATTAACGATTCGCAACATGTTTTCGAAATAATCGCTCTTGCCTCACGAATCTGTTGGACTTTTCCAGTGATATACTGAACATGTATGACGAGACTAAATCTGTTGATGTTGTCTACTTCAATTTTCAAGACTTTTGACGAAGTTCCACACAAAAGACTCCTCCAGAAGCTAGAGGTACATGGATTCAGTGACAGTGTTCATGGGTGGGTAGAAGATTGGCTCTCCGGGCGAAAGCAAAGAGTTGTAATAAATGGAAAAGAGTCAGACTGGATAAACGTTACAAGTGGAATGCAGCAGGATTCAGTGTTAGATCCTATTCTTTTTTCTAATATATATAAATATAAATGATACTGATGAAGGACTATGCTGTAAGATTTCAAAAGTTGCTGACGATACCAAAATAGGTAACAGAGCAGGTAGCTCTGCAGAGGAAGGCAATTCAGAGATATCTTGATCAACTATTTAACTGGGCCCAAGCATGGCAAATTGATTTCAATATCAATAAATGTAAAGTGCTAAACATCAGCAATAATAATGTAAGAGCTAGTTATAGCATGAATAATGTCCAGCTTGATAAGGTAAACCATGAAAAAGACTCAGGAGTTATAATAACAAACGATGTGAAACCAAGCAAACAATGTACAGAAGCTGTGAGAAAAGACAATAAATTGATTGTATTCATATGTAGAGCATTTGAACATAAATCCGAAAATATCGTCATCACTTTGTATAATTTCTTGGTACTCCAGCAATTGAAGTATTGCGTCAATTTTGGCCACCGTATTATAAAAAGGATATGGAGAAACTAGAAAGAGTACAGCGAAAGATGACAAAGATGATACCTAGATTGAGAAATAAACCATACGAGGAACGTTTAGAAGCCCTGAATCCCTTTACCCTGGCTAAGTGGAAGTTACAAGGTGATTTAACTCAAGTATTCAAAATATTCAAAGAACATGATAACATGGCTGTCGATTAATGCTTCACAGTTGATCACTCGAATTACACTAGAGGCAATGGGCATAAAATACGGGCAAACGTTTCCAGTCGCATGAAGCTAAGCATTTCTTCTTTAATAGAGTTGTGAATGTATGGAACAAATTGCCCTCCAGTGTGGCAAATTGTAATAAAGTACTAGCCTTTAAATGTCACTTCCATAAGTATCTGTCGTCTAACCCCCAGCTTAATATGTTCACTCCTGAATAAAACGTTTCCTTCCCCAGAGCCTGGATCAATTTATTGAATGCAAATATAATATAAGCACAGACTAGGATATATATATATATATATATATATATATATATATATATATATATATATATATATATATATATATATATATATATATATATATATATATATATATATATATATATATATGTGCTCGACTCCAGGCATAGGCTTCACAGCCTTCTCCCAAGGCCCAGTAGTACTCCTACACATCAGCCACTTCTACGTGTCAGATAGCCCTAAGTTACTGGTCACTACTCTTACTTTCGACCTGTGATGGGCTGTGAATCACTGAGGGTCCCTGTTAGTGAAGTGACCACAATTGAGATTTTTTTAACTTACCAGGTAACGTCTGTGCTTATCCCGCATAGGAAAGTTCCTTATCTCAGTGAAGTGAACAGAGCTGGGACCTGATTGACTGCTGCTACCTTAAAAGCGCCAGGCAAGGCTGCCGCACCATCCCTGAACATCCACACTGTGCACTGTGTAATTTCCATGCTGTGTCAACAGAAGCCCCGTTAACTCAACGTACTCGTACATAATGTCATGCGTTATTTATTTGTTTATTTGGTTATTCAATTTCTTTACTACTTTCTTTTTCAGGTTATTGAAGCTTGTAGCTTATAGATGAAGTATTATAGAATGTAACTTTTTCTTTGCAGTCTTTCCTTTGAATTCAGTTTTTCCATGCTGCATGGTGGTTTTTCTCACTTTTCCTGCCAGTTTTAACTGGATGGTTTGGGGGCGGGGGGAGCCTTCCTGCATTACTATCCTAATCCTTCAGCATGTAGAATTAGATCTCATAGTCATAGTCTACTCTGTAACAAACAGCCTCGAAAGGACCATAAGGTCTGTTGGTGTTTCCCTTGCTTTGTACCCCTTTGTACTCTGTTTTTTCCCCTCTCATTCTTCTTTCTTTCCGTTAGCTATTCCTTTTTCTGTGCCTGTCCTCCATCACTCACTCTATGCACTGGTAATCTTGCTTCCTTCCTTCGCCCTTTCCATTTTTATATACTTTTTTCCCCCTCACACGCCTCTCTTCTTTCACCCTTATCTGTAACCATTTGTTCCTCTTTCCTTCGCCTTCTCCATCCTTCCATTCTTCTCTCCGTCCGTGTTAGGTCTCCCTTCCTCAGTTTCCCCTTTCCCACCCCTCCTGTCTCTTGTCATTCCCTCCTCCCCATCTCGCTCTCCATTTTCGTTTTGCCTCTCCCTGCTTCCCCTTTTCCTCAACTCCTGCCGATTACTGTTTATTTCCTTTCCCATTTCCTTTCCCTGTGTTAGTTCTTCCTATTTCTGTACCTCCCCTTCGTCATTCTCCCAACTCAGTGCTAATCTGTCTTTCCTTCTTTTCTCCTTAATTGTTTGTGTTCTATTTCATTTACGTACCTTTCTTCACTCATCCTTATTAGTTAAGTGCGTTCCCATTTCCTTCATCTAGTCCAATATCCTTCCTTCTTTCTCTTTCCATTTTTTATTCTTCTTCTCTTCGCTACGTTCTTCACTAATTTCTACTCACTTCCTTTTGTCTCTCTTTCTCTTCTACCTCTCTATCGCTCTCCCAACCCATTTCTATTTATTCCTCTTTCCTTCACTTTTTACTCAGTTTTTCCCTCATGTCTCCCTCCATTTTTGTATTATTTTTCCCTGCGTGCCCTTTTTCACACTCTCTCTCCTCCCTTCTCTTCATCTCAATCCCTTCACTGTCCCTATCCATTGCTATTTATTGCTGTTCCCCTCACGTCACCCACCGCCCCCCCTCTTTCTTCCCATCTATCTTTATACCTTTTTTCACGTCTGCCCCTCAACCCTCCCCTCTTCCCTGCCCTTCACTTCATCTTTCTCTATACCTCCTCTCTTTTAAACTCCCTGGATTCGCCTTCCCTTCATCCCAAAATTATATCGTTCTGTTCTTTCCATTTGTATTGCTTTTCCATGCGTACTCTCCTTCACTCTCTTTTCCACATTTCTTTCATCTCTCTCACTTACCTCCTCTTCTTCATTCTCCTTGTGCATTGCTGTTTCTTCCCTTTCCACATCATGTCTCCCTCAATCTTTCTTTTCTTTCCTCCAACCATGCTTGTATTCTTTTTCACTGCGTACCCTTCTTTCTCGCCTTCCTTTCCTTTCCCTTCATCTCTCACACCGCCTTTAATTCTTCACCTTCCCTCACCATTGCTATACCTACTCCCTGCTCCTCTCTCTCCATTTTCCATTACTCCCTGCCTCGCCTATTCACTCTCCTTGCAAATTCCTTTTCCCCTTCCCTTCTTACCCTCCAATTATGCTCCCTTACCTCCTCTCCTCTCTATCCTTCCCTTCTTCTCTGTCCTCCCTCCCATCTTTCTACCATTCCCTTCTCTCCCTCTGTCTACCCATCCCTCCTCCCCCCTCCTCCCTACCATCACCCCGTTCTCCCTCATCTCATGCCTACCCTTCTCTCCACCTCTTCATTCTTCTCTGTCTCTCCTACATCTTTCCCTCCATCCTATCCATCCTCCATTTCTTCCCTCATCTTACCTACCCTTCTTTAGTTCTCTTTGCTCCCTCCTCTCTTCTTTCCTTCCCTCCACCCTACTCTTCCCTCTTACTCTCCCACTTTCCACAGTCATACGTCTTCTCCCTACCCTTTTTTCCTTCTCCTTCTCCTCCTCCTCCACAGTTAATTATCTAGAAGAAAATAATTAAATATTCGCAACACGGATTCAGACATCGTCGTTCATGCTTAACTAGCTTATTGGACTTCTTCCATTATGTTTACTTTAATCATATGACGACTCAAGAGCAGTAGATATACCGGTAATTTATCTCGACTTTCAGTAAGAATTTCACAGTTCTTCACAAGCGTCTCGTAAGCACAACAGAAGCCTGTGTAATAAAAGCAAATACGCAGAAATGGTTACAACACTGGCTTTCAGACCGAAGACAGCGATTTAAGACAAACGGAAAGGAATCAAAGTGGCGTAATGTGATTAGTGGTGTTCCCAAGGGCTCAGTACTTGGACCGATACTTTCATTATCTACATAAACATACATATGTGCCAAAATTACTTAACTTGTGATGAGTTTGTTATAATATTGGTGGAATCGATGAGCCCTTTTAGTAAAGAATTAACTTCTTGAGTCCGAACTGGTGAGCAACTTTGGCTTTCTTCTCACCTCCGTCAGTCGTCCTTATTACGTCTAACTTTTGGGTGTAAGTTACCAACGGCTTCTTCTTCTTCCCGTCCCTCGAAGATTTTGTAGGCTCAGGAGGGTTATGATTGGCCATGGTAGCACTGAGCAGGTGGAGGAAGCACGAGGGGAAAAAAAAAAAAAACTCTCACCCCACCGGAACAGCAGGCCAACAACAGGGAGACGATCCGCTCAAGAGCACGCA
The DNA here is from genome assembly GCF_032717465.1 of Coenobita brevimanus. Taxonomy (NCBI): domain Eukaryota; kingdom Metazoa; phylum Arthropoda; class Malacostraca; order Decapoda; family Coenobitidae; genus Coenobita; species Coenobita brevimanus. The sequence goes on from NC_136967.1 coordinate 17,924,772, forward strand.
TCCTTCATGCATAGTGCGGAAGGGAAGAGCTGTGATTGGTTTACAATAAGTGTTATGCATGAATATGATTGGTTTAGTAACTGTCATGCTTCAATGCTTCACTACGATTGGTTAACACCCGGCTAGATGCGCGGGCTTGAGGTAATGGCGGCGCATATTACACGAGGTTTCGGAAAAGCATCACTTCTGAGGCTGCATTCGCAAATTTAGTGAAATTTCCACGAGCTGGTGATACTGCAAACTGTTGCATGATGTAGCCGCGTATTATAAATCTGCTGTTTAGGAGATACGACTGTAATGGAGCGGGGAGTGGTGTACTGTTATACATGAAGGTAAGATCTTATCCAGACATAATTCTTAGGCCCTCTACCAATAACACTGACATACGTACCTCTATGGTCTCACATATTTTTCTTCTGCCGTTCACACTCATCTCACACATACACTCCTATCATGTAACTGACATACACACACACTTACACAGAAAATACACACACACACACACACACACACACACACACACACACACACACACACACACACACACACACACAGAAATGCAAGCAAGCACTCAAACCTTTACTACAGTAACTTCTTTTTTTTTTTTCCCAAGTTGTCATTTCTTTTCGTGTATCATTTACAATTCTAGACTTTACTGTCATTGCATGGGAGAAAAACAATGTTTGCCATGTCTTCCCTGCTTGCCGTAGATTAACCCTTTCACTACGAGATGTCTTCCACAAGCTGAGTAAGACTATCTGGCGGTAACAAAGATAGAGTTACAAAGACGTCCCTGGCAAGAAGTCATCTGTGGAATTTGTTTGTAGCCCCTCTGCGAGATGTCTTCCTTAAGCAGAGTAATATCGTCAGACGGTAACCAGGATGAAATATTATTTAAGCGTCACTTTAATGAAGGGGTTAATGGACACTGTTATTACTGTAGCCTCCTCACTGCGAGAAGTCTCCCCTAAGCTAAAGATCATCTGGGAATAACAAGAATAGAATCTAAGAGTTATCGTACTGAGGAGGTTAACACGGTCGGGTTCGTATGGCCCACTCTCAGTTGAATAAAACTGGTTGTTGTACCTGGAATACAATAGTAAAGTTGCCCTGACTATGAGCTAGTTAATGAAAGGGGAGAGAGTGATATTTGCAGTTGCCCTGAGTTTATTCATGTAGTGCCATAAGGAGAGTCCAACGTGTAGTGTTAACAACCTCATTGCCTCTAAGGGACATTCAAAGGTAAAATTGGAGCTTTCACATTCTTTGATTTACGTTCCAAAAACAGCAATAAGATTTTTCTGCATGTCCCACCTTATGCTTCATACGGTGGGAAAACGAATTCTGATGATGATAAGGATGTGGATGAGGAGGAAGAGACGGAAAATTATGATAAGGATAATGTTGATCATGATGGTGATAATGATGATGATGATGATGATGATGATGAGGAAGAGGAGGAGGAGGAGGAGTTGGAAATGTAGGAGGCGGTGGCTCAATCGGTAGAGAGGTGGCTTGCGGTCCTACCGGACCCAGGTTCAAATCCCGCTGGTGCAGGGAACAGTTTAAGGATTTGAATTTCATAAAAATCAGGCTTTACTGATCTACCAGAAGACCCGCCGACATGTCGTAAAAATACCCCCGCTAATACCAATACACCAGTCCTGTATGAGACAGCCCTAGCATGTATTCAGTATCGACGGTGGGTGTTAGCGCCGAAGTGGTGACATGCAAAGGTGTGCGGTACGTAGGAGGACTACTGGGCCTTGATAGCAGGCTGTGAAGCCTATACCCAGAGTCGGTCACATAAAAAAAAAAAAAAAAAAAAAAAGGAGATGTAAGAGAAGGAGGAGGTAGAGGAGGAGGAGAAGGGTGACGATGACGACGACGATGCTCATAACAGTGATGACAACCAGTTCACTGTTTCCCACATCTGCTTTACAAAGTGCTACACAACACAGTGGTCTTCCTGTGCTTACGTGTATGCTCGTTGGTATGGCAGGCTCTTTGTTGGACGATTTTATTCAGTCGCCGAACTACGACGGCCTGCTTTTATCATTATAATAATAATAATAAAAATAATAATAATAATAATAATAATAATAATAATAATAATAATTATTATTATTATTATTATTATTATTACTACTACTACTACTACTACTACGACTACTAGTAGTAGTAGTAGTACTATTAGTACTAATACTACTACAACTACCACCACTATTACTACTACTACTTCCGTTATTATCATTACTATTTTTATTATTCCCAGACAGTTTTAATCAGCTTACAAGAGACTTTCGAGCTGGTTGAATGAAATACGAGTATACTCTAAGTCCATATCACTACGATGACACACTTTCTAGTTTATATTTATTTTTTCCAGACGATTTGATTCACCTCGGGAATATCTTTCAAACTGGAGGAGTTAGCTTTTAGACTTCACAAACCCCATTCATACGAGAGGTCTTTCATAATCAGAAGATAACAACAGTAAGATACAGTAATACGTCATCATACTAATGGGGTTAATAACTCCCTCAGTACCAGAGATCTATCGTAAGCTAAACTAAATCCTCCGAGTGCAACAAAAATTTAACAGAACAGACATCTCCTCCTCCTCCTCCTGCTTATCATCATCCACACCTCTTTTTCCACCCTTAAATGTGGTGAGAGAGGATTCAAAGAAAGAGAGGGAGAGAAAAAAAGAAAGCTATATAAGAAGAAACTAACCAAAGCAACCTGAAATGAATGAGCCATTCTCTCATTTACTCATCATTCAAGCCCTCGGACTCCTGACCACCTCACAGGCCTGCACATCCACACTTGGGCACTTCATACCACATATCGGTTAGAGTCATCCAGACGACTATCACTTCACCAGGACATAACAGAAGCGCCAAACCCTTGTCATAGACTGCTTCATACGAAATGCTTCCTACCAGCTCAAATCTGTCATTACCCTAGCCTCATCACTCTCCATACCACCCCTTCGCACACTGCCATGGGTAACTTATTCACTGGCTGTCTCTTGGGATGATTCATGTTTTTCACGAAACTTTTTAATTGGAATATTCACTGCCTTTTGGGACGATTCATGTTGTCCACGGAACTTATTAATTCGATTATTCTCTGTCTTTTGATTCACGTTGCCTTCAAAACTTTTTAATTCGAATATTCACTGACTGTCTTTTGAAATGACTCATGTTCTTCACGAAACCTGTTAATTCGAATATTCACTGGCTGTCTCTTGGAATGAATCACGCTGTCCAATGAATTTCGAAACGCAACACCATAGGAAAAAAAAAGTGTGACGCTGGTACTATCAGGCTCAGGACATGACAGATGCCACGACACTCACGATAATGGTATAAGGTATTAAGAAAGCCCGTGGGAACTGGTTAAGAGAAGATGTGGCAATGGGAAGTGTGGGTGGTTATTCTGGATGGCACTGGACATTCTCAGCGCCTCTTCTTTAACGATTTATTTCACACTTTGCACGTGAGTGTCCTCTCGAATATTACAGATGTGTGCTGTGTGGATGCTGAAATAATAAAAATGGCGTGCAAGGGAATGTCAAGGTGAAGAATCGAATATAAATCGCTAAAGAAGAGCAACGAAGTTCTTACATCACGTGGTCGTATTCTAGATGGCTCTGGAAATTTCGTAAGCTGGTAACGCTTGTTCCTCAGCGATTTGTTCTGACTATTACATCTTTTCATCCTCATGTATAATAACTGATCCATAAACTCTCGACACTAAAAACATATTAATATAGACCACATATAAGGGTAACTTTTAAGGCGATATGTATATATTCAGTGTGTGTGTGTGTGTATATATATATATATATATATATATATATATATATAAGACGCTGAAGAAAAACTACCAGGAAGTCTCCTACATGGCAATGTTAAGGACGGTACTTTAAGTGGAATAGGAGGCTTCAGAGTTCCTTTTCCATAGCGATGTATTTTGCACATTACACATTATCTCGTTTACTACTTTACATGGTTTTTATACTAACATAGTGTCCATCAGTAAAATACAAGTTAAGGTGTGATGTGCAAAATAAATCACTAGGTTAGAGGTGTTAAGAAATTTCCTAGGCCAGAGAGATACGCTGCCCTGAGAGGTGTGGCAATGTGTGATGTGACAGAGTGTGGTGTGATGTTTGTGATGTGGCGCTGTGTAGTGCGGCAGTGTGTTAGTGTGTGTGTGTGTGTGTGTGAGAGAGAGAGAGAGAGAGAGAGAGAGAGAGAGAGAGAGAGAGAGAGAGAGAGAGAGAGAGAGAGAGAGAGGACGATTATAAATCTCTATCAAATTAGCAGAAAATAAAGATTTATTCAGGGTTAGAAAAGAATGTGACAAAATTTTCCACGTATTGTGCCTTTAAAAATTATATGTGTAGCAGACAACTGTATTTATGACCCTCAGAAAAAAAAATGTAGATATGTACTTAAAGACCGAAATGTACATATTATATGTGTCGGGGAAAATGTATATATATCATTTTGGTGAAGACAAACGTTGGGCTACATAAATTACATAGCAGTCAATTAATTAGTTAATTAATTAATTAATTCATTCATTCATAAGACAGTAATCAGAAAAAGTAGGTACAGAGAGGAAAGACGGGAACTGGATAATCGTAGATGGGGAGAAAGCGAATGTGAGGCGGACGTTCAGGAATAGAATATACGTCACTGGAAAGAAACACTTGCACACTGCCCACCGCACTGGATGCTAACGTCACGCCCACAGATACCCGTCACGGCATCATTTTCACCTCGTCACCTTAAAGGACCCATCTGCAAATCATCATCATCAACGAAAGAAAATAGATAGACAGATTCACCGATAGAGAGGTAGACAGAGAGGTTACTATGTGAACGTATGTATGTGTAAAATAGTTCCCACACATGTATACATCCGCTCATGCCAATCCAAGTGTTTACAGAGGTCAAGTGTTCAGCCCGGTAACTCAGGTCAAGCAGTGTAATCAGTCTAATGAGCTAGTTAATGCCCCCTGATCAAATTAAGAGCGGTATTTAACTTAAGGAGCGGTTGTGGCACCTGGCGAGACCAGCTAATTACACCTGTTGCTCTCCATACATTAGTTGAGTCACACCTGGAGGAATACCTTTTGGGGAGTTAAGGCCAGGTAGAAGCAGGGAAGAGATGATTGAGAGAGAGAGAGAGAGAGAGAGAGAGAGAGAGAGAGAGAGAGAGAGAGAGAGAGAGAGAGAGAGAGAGAGAGAGAGAGAGAGAGAGAGAGACAGACAGACAGACAGACAGACAGACAGAGAGAGAGGGTGCGGGGAGGAACGAGGGGGGGGGGGATAGAAACAGGAAGGAGAGAAAAGGAGGAAAGAAGGAAGAGATATATTGGAGAAAGAAGGAGAAACGAGAAGAGAAGGATGGAAGAAACGAACATGAGAGAGGGCATCAGTCTTGCCATCTCACACACAAAGGTAAGTTCTTGCTTCAACTGTGGATATACAAAAATTATTTCCAAAACAGCTCATTACACTAGACAGGGGCGATTAAGAGATTTATCTAATGAGGCATCAAATTACTTACTGTACACGGCAACACGAACGGCAGACAAATTATCCACTACGCTAACGAGCCTTTACCCAATGAATTTTCTGGGCGAGCTAGTTGCTGAAATCAATATTTATGTCTTTTTAATGAGACCCAGATATGGGTAGTTTTTCTTCACTAATTAGCTACACTTTTTGCATCGTACGGCGATGCTAGTTGCCGATAGTGACCTTTTTTTTTTTAATGAGAGCTAAATATGTATGGAATTCTTCTCACGATAAGTTAATTGCTGTCTTTCTCTCATGATGCTTGAAAGATTAACGTTCAACCAGATTTATTACTGTTTTTCATAATCTAATGAGCTGAAGATGGGTGGTATCTCATCAAGATAAGTTAATTGCTGTCAGTGAATCTACATGTTTGATTAATTAACCTTGAACCTGCATTTATGGATAAGGTAATTGCTGCCAGTGATTATACGTGCTTGAAAAATTAATATTCAGCCAAAATTTATTAATACTGATTTGAGTTTGATATGAAAATGAAGGCTCTGAGTTTGAAATGAAAAACTGTATAATTCAGAGTTTTGGGGGTCTGATATAAGAAAGTCTGAGGCGGATGGAAGCTCACTCGCCAGCCAGAACGATATCCTCGAAGCTCATCCACACAGGTGAGGGTTGAATGTATCCTTGCCTTATAGGTTCAGTTTTCACATGATGAAATAGGGCCAACCAGTCTAGTTTTTTTTTAGCTGCTCTGGGTTGTCTTAGATTTTTGCGGTTTATTCTGTGATCGAAGTTGGGCATTTCAGAGATGTAAATTGTGTGGGTTTCAATCTTCTCTGGAGTGTAAGCACAAGGACTTGAAAAGGGAGTCAAGATTCTTTTTTTTTTTTTTTTCTTTTTTTTTTTTTTTTTTTTTATCAGATGTAGTATCTTCAGTGTTTGATCTGGAGGAAGAACAGCCACATGGAAAGCGCCATGGAGGCAATTTGCCTGTGGCCACCCTTTACGAGATTACCTTTTGCCAAATGCCTTGATTCTGCAAAGAGTGGCGACAAACAGATTGTCTCCTTGTCGCCCTGTCCTCTGCCATTTGTCTACCCTCTCCCTCTCCACCATATACCTCTCCACTCCATCCCTCCCTCACCAGGGACTGACACAGGATTTTTTTTTTTTTTTGGTGTTGCCCAAATTTTTGTTGGCATTATTCAAGATTCCTTTATTCTCAATAGCCTAAAATATTATTTAGGGGACTTGTGGACCCCCTTGGTTTTTCAGAAGCTGTTTCACAATGTTACTGAATAATGTAGTGAGCCACTTCATTCATTCATTCATTGCCAGACGCCATGTATCCCAAACGGGGTGGCCAAGGGCTTAGAGTTAATTGTTTTACAGGGAGGGGCACTAATCCTCCACCAACCCCACTTGACACGTAGGGAGAACGTTATGCCAACAGCATCTGGTGTTCCCAAGCGGTCACCCATCCAAGTACTAACCAGACCCAACGTTGCTTAACTTCGCTGATCGGACGGGAAGCGGTGTACTCAACGTGGTATGGCCCATTTGATTTTATTTACTTACTCTTGGATTAAGTAAAGCTCGAATGAAAATTTACACACCTGCGGTTTGTTCAGTGCAATACTCTTCATACTTTACATAGAAAAAAAAGAAACGTATGTTTACATTTGTGTATCATCGGGATAAAAACATACAATAATTCTCAACAGGCTGTAACAAAATAGATTAATAAGCCAATTACAATAATCAAAAACTGTCTTGAGCTCCATGTTATATGCTGAACGAAATAACATACAATTGGACAATTAATCACATTCAGTTATTTTGTGCTCACTCACTAGCATGGTTGGAGAGAAGATCCACAAATTGCATTGGTCGGCTGTGTTTCCTTGCAAACACACCAATGGCTTTTGGAATATCGATGGGTACACCATAGTGGATATTCATTACAGTAAGTCTGGTCAGGCGTTCATTTGTCATCGTGCTCCTGAGCCGGGTCTTCAGCCGACGCATGGTAATAAAACTTCACTCATTCTTACAGCTGGTCACGGGAATAGTACATACAAGGCGTAAGATGATCCTGATGGTTGGGAAAAAATCCTCATCTGCAAATGGCAAAGCATCTCGTGGATTGCTAGGTACCTCTTTCTCCCATGCTTTCCATTTCCTCATTCATATTCCTAAGCTCAACTTCTAGTGACGCTTCTCTTGGAGGTCATGGTTGTATGATGTTGCCAGCTGTTGAGTTAACGTCTTGGATCCAGTATCAGATTTCAGGAGAACTGCAAGTACAATCTGCATTCCCTGAATGGCATTCTTCTGGACTGAAGAAAACCTCTTTTTCAACTGTTGGTCTAAATGGTCAAGTAGTGTGATGGTAAAACTGAGTTTGTAGTAGTCTGTTACAGATTCAGTAGGAGCATTGTTTCGGAGTGTCTGTCTACCACACCTCCTGGGGTCTTTGACGTCCAGTTCGAATGTTCCAGCAATGTCTGTCGGTTGCTCAAAGCATCTTTCATGGAAAGAATTGACATCTACCGTCACTGAACTAACCAAGTGTTTGAAATCATCGACATGTTCATAAGCACGGATGATGTCAGTGGCTCTAAGTTGTAGTTTCTTACACAGTCCTTTCGTAGCAAACAACACTTTACTGGTTACAGTCAGTGAGAACACAAATTCAAACTGTGTAATAGACAGGCACAAGCTTCGAGTGGCACTGATAGAGTCCCTATTCCACTCATTGGGTGAGGTCATCATATCCTCCAAGCATGCGATGATTGTAGGTAGTAGATCCAGGAAAACTTCCCTAGCATCATAACATTCGATCCAAAGTGTTCTGTGAACATCGCGTTGTTTGGTTCGGTTGGTTTGGCAGTCATCAGGTCTCATTAGGAAGCCCTCTAGATGATTCTGGCGTTTTGGAGAGTTATTAACAAATATGCTCGCTTCACTGATGACAATCATCATACTGGACACTGGTATGACTTTGCAAGCCTTCATTTACATAAGTAGAACTAATGGGAGTTGCAGTGAATATAAATCTCCTCTGGCTCTGCTTCGAGAACTCGAATAGACTGTAGCACTAGTAGAGCAGGGCAGTACTCCCAAGGTGGATAGAACGCTGATGACAGGGAGAGCTAGAGCTCTCATTTCATCAGCCCTCAGGACTAATTTCTGACCATCACCATTTGCTGAAGTTTTTCAGTGTTTCAGTAACACAGAGAGTAGGCCAACATGCTCTCCAATTCAAGTTTCTCTATCTGTCAACACCAGTCTACATGCACAGTACACGCTACAGTTCCTTTTCAAAATTTAAAATATAAAGGAAAATGGCGCACCAACACCATGCCTCGGAGCCCCCGAGGGGGAAGAACATAAATGCTCCCACCATCGGTCCCTCTCCCGGTGACGAATCTTTGAGCTACCTGGATCCACTGCCTGACTCACTTCTTCATTTCTGCAACATTCACGGCCTTTCCTCTAACTTTGTCTCTGTCGAACATCACCTCTCCTCCTCTACATCTCACCTTCTCTTTCTTACCGAGACTCAGCTGTCTGAGGCAACTGATAGCAAACCCTTTTCTGTATCCTCCTACTTTCTCTATACTCATTTCAAAGCCGAAAGTGGATGTTGTGAAAAAGTATGCAACTACCTATCTTGCTCTCGTGTTCCTGAACTTGATTCTTTTAAATTCTCTACTCTCTGGCTTCGGCTTTCTTGTCTATCTCTGACTAAATATATCTGCACTGTTTCCTTATCCCCTAATTCTACTTACTATGAAAAATTATTCGACTATCTTACTTCTAAAATGGAGCACATTCTATCCATTTCTCCTAATGGAGATTTCAATGTTCTCCACCAACTTTGCTTCTCCTCTCCTTTCACTGATCCACCTGATGAAACAAACCTACATCTTTTCTCTCCTTAATGACCTAGAGCAGCTTATACAGCACCCTACCCATATCCCTGACCGCCTTGGAGTGAGCTCCAACATAATTGACCTCTTCCTCACAACTAATCCTTCTCCTTACACAATTAATCTTTTCTCTCCGCTGGACTCCTCCGATCACAACCTTATTACCTTAACCTGTCCTATCGCTCTGGTACGGCCTGAGGACCCTCCAAAGAAACGTTATATGTGTCGCTTTGGAGTTGCAGATTGGGAGGCCCTCAGGCAGTAATTCTTTTATTTTTCCTGGAATGATTATTGTTTCCATGGCCGGGAGCCATGTGAGTGTGCCTTGTCTATTACGGAGGTTATTCTCTCGGGCATGGAAGCATACACTCCTTTCTCATATCCTTTGACTAATGTAAGAGAGCCTTGGTTTAATCACGCTTGTTTTAATGCTGTCTGCAACAAGGAGAGGGATTATAAAAGGTACTGGGGTCAAACCACCCCTGAATCACATGATTTTTATGTTTCTGCCCGAAATTGTGCTAAATCAGTTCTTCGCTCTGCTAAAAATAATTTCGTCCATATTAAATGCTCTCAACTCTCCAACTCGAATTCTTCCCGCTACTTCTGGCACCTTGCCAAAAACCTTTCTAATAACAATACTTCATCATCCTTCCCTCCTCTCTTCTACTCTGATGGCTCTGTAACTATTTCTTCTACTGATAGAACAGATCCCTTCGCTCAGACTTTCTCCTCCAATTCCATCTTTGACGATTCCGGTGCTGTTCCTCCATCACTTCTCCCCTCTGACTTTCTCATGACTGACATTAAAATGTCTTCAGCGGATGTATTTTTTGCCATCACTGGCCTCGATACTAAGGCATATGGGCCTGATGGAGTCCCTTCAGTTGTCCTCAAGAACTGTGCTTCTGTGCTTACACTCTGCCTAGGTAAAGTCTTTTACCTTTGTCTTTCAACTTGTACCTTTACTTCTTGCTGGAAGATTGATCTCATTCAGCCAGTCCCAAAGAAGGGTGACCATTCCCAACCCTCTGACTATCGTCCCATTGCTATAACATCCTGTATCTCAAAAGTTTTCGAGTCTACTCATAATAGAAAAATTTTGAAGCATCTTTCCTACCACAACCTTCTTTCTGATCATCAGTATGGGTTCCGTCAGGGACGTTCCACTGGCGATCTTCTAACCTACCTTTCAGACTCGTGGTCATTCTCCTTTCGGGACTTTGGCAAAATCATCGCCATTGCACTTGACTTTTCAAATAACTTTGATCGAGTCTGGCATAAATCTTTAATTTCCAAACTGCCCTCTTATGGATTCTGTCCTTCTCTCTGTGCCTTCATCTATAGTTTCCTTTCTGGTCGTTCTATAGCTGCTGCTGTAGACGGCCATCGATTTTCTCCTAGATAGATCAACAGTGGTGTTCCTCAGGGCTCTGTCCTATCACCAACTCTATTTCTTTTATTCATAAATGATCTTCTAAGCTGTCCATCTAATCCTATCCACTCGTACGCTGATGATTCCACCCTTCACCTTTCCATTCGGTTTCCACAATGTCCAGTTCAGCAGTTACTTCAACAAACAAGGGTTGAGGCTATGGCACACCAAATGTCTGACTTGGCTCGTATCTCTAATTAGGGTAAATATAATCTTGTTGTTTTTAATGCATCAAAGACTCAGTTTTTACACCTATCAACCCGTTAAAATTTTCCACAGGAGTACCCACTAGTGTTTAATAATATCCAGCTCAATCCTGAATCATCCTTGAACATGCTTGGGGTTTTATTCAGACGGGACTTATCTTGGAAAGATTATATTGCATCTCTAGTAAGATCTGCGTCCAAGAGATTAGGTGTGCTAAGCCGACTCCGTGCCTTCTTTATCCATGCACAGTTGTTGACTTTATACATGGACTTTTTTCACCCCTGTTTAGATTACAACTCTCATGTGTGGGGAGGCTCCCCACATACTGCTCATCTCAATAGGGTGGAGTCAGAGGCTGCTTGTCTCATCAACTCTCCTCCTCTTACTGGCTCCCTTCAACGTCTGTCTCTTTGCCGCACTGTTGTCTCTTTATCTCTTTTCTCTTGCTACATCAAAGGTCACTGCTCCTCTGAACTGTCTGTTTGCATCCCTCCACCTTTACGACTGGCGCATAACATGCGTCTAGCAACAAACTCTCATACCTTTTCTGTCCAACTCTCTAATGCAAGAGTTAACCGTTACTTCCAGTCCTTCATTTCTGTACCAGGTCAACTCTGGAACTGTCTCCCTTTGTCTGTATTTCCTACTTCCTAGGATCTCCAGTCTTTCAAACGCTGTTTGTCCAGGCATCTCGAAATGAATGGACCTTGAATTTTACTCAATTCTGTATTGCTTTTTTTTTTTTTTTTTTTCTTGGAAGGAACGTTTTGCTGGCCCAGCCTTTGGTTCCTTCTTCCTCGCATTAAAAAAAAAAAAAAAAACATGTAAGTTTGCTACCATGTTGCCTGCCGCATCATAAGACTGCCCACGGAGATTCGCCATATTGAGTCCTTGTTTGTCAGTTATAGTGTACATTAGTTTGTCAACAATGGCACGTCCAGTTGTCCCAGTATCACACTCAACAAACTCCATGAACATTTCTTGGATGTTGTCGAGGGAATCCACATACCTCACAGCCAAGCTGAGCTGTTCATGGTTGGATACATCTGTTGCCTCATCTGCACAAATAGAGAAAAGCATTTTTGATGTCAGTGGTAAAACTATACTGTACTTGCCGACCAATGATAGAAATGAGTTCATTTTGGACTGTTCTCGATGTGTAGGCGTCATTCCCGCTGTATTTCTGTAAATGATTGGTGAGTTGATCGTCACAGTCTCAGGCTCGATGTCTCAAGAAAGAGATGAATTTTCCAGGATTTCGGTCTGGTTCTTTGAAGATATTTTTATTTTGAATCTACACGTCCACGAAGTGCCGCATTCTGCTTCCCACAGAGAATGGATGTGTCATTGATAGACTCCAACAGCTTCCTGTTTGTGGCAATGGTCTCTGCTGCGGCAGAATTCAACTGTGCATTACTGGCAGGTTTCCTCTGTTCCATCACACCGATGAAATCCTGAGCTCTCTGCTGGGTTTCCATGTGATATAAGAGGCCACTGTGTGCTTTCAAGTCACTGTTCCTCTTATGGTACATGTTCCAGTATTGTGTCACAAACTTTCCACCCACAAAAACCTTCCCGAACAAACAACAGTATTTACACAGAGCATCATCATCAGCATTAAAATACACTATCCAAGGGTAATTTATGGTCCACATATCCTGGAAACACACACACACACACACACACACACACACACACACACACACACACACACACACACACACACATACATGACAAGCATTCACACTATAAGACAAGAATAATGCCTGGTCCCCGTTAGAGAGTGAAACAGAAAATTTAGTTGGAATGGAAAAATCATTCCCACTGTGAAGACAACTAATCAGGAAAGAAGGATGTTGCCCGGGCAACTAGGGCAACACCCCTGCTTCCGTCCCTGCTCACCCTTGGGCTCCCCCTCCTCCTCTCCCCGTCCATCTCACGCACATATTGCTCTAGCCTGTCTGAGTCTCCATCCTCACCACCTATTATACCGTCCTTAAATCATTTCAGAAGTTGGTCAACAGTCAGAACAGCAACAAGGTAGTCCAAACCGCCAAGATGAAAGTGCTTCTCTGCCTGACCATCTTGTTGGGAGTATCTCAGGCTGTGGTGAGTCTTACACACACACACACACACACACACACACACACACACACACACACACACACACACACACACACACACACACACACACACACACACAGCCATTACATCGCTTGGGCTGTCACAAACATCACTCACTACAAACACTCCCCCTCTTATGCCATTCGTGCTTCGTCAGCATGAAGAAGGGTTCATTCTGGCTAACACTCTCCCTCCAAGGCTATGGTCAGGATCTGCAGTGAACCTTCTTATTTATAATTTGATTAAGTTATAGTGATGCTTTTGTCATTACTGGCGGGGCTTGTTCAGTTCAGAGATAAATTGTATCTTATTGGCACGTTGATGAACAGAATGAACTCAGACTAACTCCCCTAGTCAGATCTTACATTCGGATTCTAGAGTTACTCACATTCATTTATTTTATTCATTTATTACTTTGTTTAGTTCAGAGATAAACTGTGTCTAGTTACGAGTAGGATGATGAACAGATTGAACACAAATTTAATGCTGCTATTTTGATCTTAGATTTGCATTCCAGGGTGACTCATATACAGTATATATATATATATATATATATATATATATATATATATATATATATATATATATATCTATCTATATATATATATATATATATATATATATATATATATATATATATATATATATATATATATATATATATATATATATATTCTGTTTATTTATTTACTTCAATAACCCCGTCTTTTGTGGCGAAGAATCTCATGGCGATGGAAGAAACAGAAGCAGAATTCGAGGTGGATGACGACACAGTGTTGGGGCTTGAAGAGAGGGCGCTCCCTGTAGAACCATTGATTTGCTATAGCAGAAAGTAAGTGACATTAAACTCCTGATGGCATAGGACGATACGTAGCACCACGTAAGCGATTTGTTTTTCATATTTGATCTTCCGACTGTCTTGGATGCTATGGCAAAGGGTGAGTGATATTCGGATTCTTGTACGTAAGGAGCAAATGTGAGATCTTATGAGACTTCGCTAGTGAAGCACCCTGGCCCGTATTCTCGTCGGTTAAGGACGCTTTTCCGTAGCGATTTAATTTTGGATATGGTTAGTTAGTATCCTTTTGTACGTAATTTATGCAGAATATGACAATACTGAAAGGATTTATAGAACACACAAGAGGACAGTATGGTGAAATAAACAAAAAAGTAAGTCGCTTGGTAAAACTGTTAGGGAGTTTCCTTACCCGACGAGAATATGAGCCCTTGTGCATGAATTCTTACGCAGCTATAAGCGTCATACAGAGCTTCACTAGCACCTTCCATGTGATTATCCTTAGGGTGGGACTGACTGGTTGGGGAAGGAATGAAAGGGCAGTTAGGGAGGGTAAAGGACGGGAGGGCAGGGTAAGGAAGGAAAGGGTAGAGAAGGACAGGGTAGGGGAGGGCAGAGTAGTAGAGGGCATGGCGGGGGAGGGTAGCGCTTCAGGAGACACTCCCACATCAAAAACTAAATCATCAGGCTCAAGGACTCAGTAATTACGCAATCCTCTGAGCCGTAGAGGATTTTTTTGCATTTTATTCTCGTCATCTCATGATTTCCTTCAGCTTATAATGGACGTTTTGAAATGGGAGTTTAGATACAGCATTAATAAATCTCTTCAGTATGAGACGCTTTTCTCAAGGTCAGTAAAATCTTCAGTTAGGAGGAAGACTAAACTGAAGAGCACATCATCCTCAGTTGGCAGCAAGACTAAACTGAAGAGCACATCATCCAGGTTGAGGGGGTTCGCAGTATATCTTTCAACTCAGCTTGGAAGGTTTGATTGTGCTGGAGCCATTGGGCAGTGCTATCTTTGTGTCTGACCTCCTCCCCCTCAGTTCAAAAAGCCATTACTGAGCTGACTGAAAGAACCCATTAACTATTCACATAAGTAACCCAGCCTTCTTCTCAGCTTGGCAAATCAGAGTATGTTGTAGCCAACAGACAATGTTGTCTTCATGCCTAAACCCACCACTTCGATAAGCCCTTACTAAGATGAATAAAAGAACTCATAACTATTCACATAAGTAATCCAACCTTCACCTCAACTTTGCAGGCTTACAGAGTGTGCCTCGAGAGGGGGGACGTGCTATCCACGTTCACAGGTGGATAAGTACTGCAAGGATCTGAGGGAGGGCTTGTGTGATTATGAAGACTGTGTCTGCTGCCTTGGTGAGCACTTAACACCTTAGTTTCTCTGTCTCTGTCTATCTGTCTGTCTCTGTCTCTGTCTGTCTGTCTGTCTGTCTGTCTCTCACACGCACTGTACTGTATGTTTTTTTTTTTTTTTTTTTTTTACATCGAGAGGTGTACCTTCACGTGTTTGTATATTTGTCTCTGCCTAAAAAATGTATCATCCTTGTTAGAAAAAAAAAAAAAAAATAGCCTTCGTTTTCTTCCTACAGATTGTCCGCCAAATCAACTGTGTCCTATTATAACTCCTGAGAAGTAAGAAATAAGACCCTCCAGTCCTAATCTCCACGTGGCAATGACTTGTAAGCACAGTAGTCATCTTTTCTTTTTTACTCTGACAGAAAGAATCCTGTTACATCAATGTGGCTGTGAATATAACTACAGTAGAGAACTACATTATTTTCAATTATGCACAATGTTGTTATTTTGTCCCATGGCACATCTTAAATGTAAATTCAGTGAACTGTAGGTTAAAATTGCTCATCTTCAGTCTACCATCCTCTTTTTGAGGGGGTAAGGAAGAAGTTGAGGGACGTTTGCATAATCAAACGGTGTAGCGACATAGTTATTCTGGATCTGCCACATTTAACAACCACTAGTGTCAGTCTTCAAACACCCATTCACTACTAGGGTGCTCTATGCTGAATGTAAGGTTCTGGAAAAAAAAATAAGGTCTTCGGATAGAATAAGTTATTATAGTGCAAATCAAATTTTAATCTTGATTATCTTTAGTATTACATTGGACTGCTTCTGATTACAGAATGGTAGTCCTGAGAGCTGTTGTCACTGAAGGCTTGGACACCACGTCACTGGACATCAATACGAACCCAGTCACTGAACATGGATGATGGACATGGACCTAATCACTGAACTCAAATACAGACTTTTGACCTCTTCACAGTTGTACTACTCTTCCATAATTGCATCTGGCACTTCAGGAATTTTTGTTAAAAATTTGAAAAAAAAAAAAAAAAAAAAAAAAAAAAAAAATATATATATATATATATATATATAAATATATATATATATATATATATATATATATATATATATATCTAACAGGACCATTGTTTAGCTTTCATTAGGTAGTTCTTGCATGTATACATCCAGGTAGCCCTGTACCTATAAGTTTCTGTTGGCAATTTCTATACTGTTATCATAGCTATTATTCTCTGCCAATATACCACATATTTAAAAATTCAGACATTAAAAAAAACTTTCACTACAAGTCTGTCTCTCTTATTATTATGACAAGCTTTAATCTAATACTATCCAGAAAACCATTCAGAACATTGGTTAACTAATTTTCCGTTTAATATATTTTAGAGCAAGAGCAACAGTTATAATTTTCAGCATTGATAGTATGTTATTCTTCCAAACCATTTCTAATGTTAAAAAAAAAAAAAAAGGTACATGTATAGAAACTAAGGGGAGTGACAAAGAGTGGCTTGGTTGAGAACAAAAGAGCTAATAACAATCCTGTGTGGATGAAATTAGCGAGATGCACAGGACATAAAGCACACATGAATCACTAGTCAGCATTTACACTTGTTGTAAAAATTCTTTCCATTACCTGTACAAATACTTTTTTTTTTTTTTTTGTCCTACAGCTTCATTTGGGTATGATGTGAAAGTAAAGCTATAATTATTTAAACCATCTGTAGAACCAGCTCTGTGCAGACCTTGCTGCACCATCACAAGATAAAGTTTGCCTGCTCTTCTACAACATCTACTTCACACTTACAGAATGTCTATTATTTTCTTCCGTAGCACATCCTAGCCAAAGAAAATCCATGGGCAGAAAAGCAGACAAGTGTTTTTCAGCTTATTATTGTACTGACTCTGAGGATTTCCAAATAGCAGAGTAATAGTACTCTTCCGTTTATTTTCCCTCCGCTTATGAGCTAATGGATGCTTGTTTAACTTGGTAGCGACCTGTGAAGTAAATAAGGTAAAACTATACCCAAATCCACTCTAACCTTGCCACTTAAAAGTTAATTTACTCCACAGTTACTTGGCTTACATCATCTGACTGTCTGACTAGTTTCTTCCCAATTCTCACATGCTTACATTATCACTAGCAAGAAATCCTGGTAATTGAAATATGTTGATATGGCTGTCAAGGAATGACATTCACAAATAAAAAGTAATAGATTATCATTTCTTTATTTTTCTTGTTAATGCTAATATGAAATAAAAATTACAAAATACATTCTACTTCTTGAAGTATCTTGCTTCTGCCCATCTTACTGCTCTGCTGTTGATGTTGGATTGTTTTTTAGAGCACAGGGTACATGTAGAAAGTGACAGGGTCACAAAGTGTGTGGAAATGTGTGGTTATTTATATGGATGATCAAAGTTATATACGGTAGAGGGAAACGAAGGGATTGCGATTTACTTGGCATGGAAGGCCACTTCTTTCTTTCCATCCTTCCTCTTCTGTCTTTCTTTCCTTCATTCTTTCCTCTTCGTTCTGTCTGCATGTGACTCTACACTGAGTGACAAGCAAAATCGTTTTCTGTATCCCAGGACACCATTTACTACGCTTGGTAAACATATAACCAAAGCATGGCGCCTGGTGGTTTGGTGAGCAATTAAGGCGCTCCAATCGGATTGAGCCATGCAGGTTTATAACCAAGGAATGGTTGGGGTTTATTGCCCACGTAATGCCACTCAGGGATGAGTGAGGCTGGTCACTCTTATCTTAAATATCAGGACCAACTTGCCTAGCCCCGGACTCCTAAGCTCATCATGGGGCAACACAGGATTAGATGATGGATGGATGGATGGATGGTCTAGTAGCATTAAGGGAATAACTGTGGACTCAGGCATATCCAGTAATGCACAAGTAAACTGACCTCCATGTGATAAAAATTTTGATTAACCAAAAGGTTCATTACACAGCAATCAACTGTAATTGTAAATGGAATGGCATATTATCAGGATAATTTTGTAACAAACCTGAATTTTCATTCACAGGTGAAAATAACTCTTAAAACGCAAGTCGCACCCTGAAAGGCTTTAGGAAGACAGCCAGCTGAACAAAATGGAATCTTTTATTTTACTGAATACCAAGTTTTCTTCTCTGTAAAGTTGGGATGTTAAATTATTTCCGTTTATAAGACGTAATTAATGTTTGAATTTCATTTCTCCTGTCATCCAGCATTATTCTCAGCTGTCATTATCTTTTCGATTTCCTTGAAAAAAAAAAAAAAATCACCATCGTCTGACAGATGAACATTCTTGGTGTGATTCAATGTGTGCTGAGCAGTATCACTTTTACTACAAAAATAACTTACACACTGACCACAGTCTAGGTTCATCCTACCAGGGTGAGTCAGCATGTTTCTTGAGGTCTCGTTTCCTAGCATACAGTTTTCCACACTTAGTATATTTGAAGTTTCTAAATCTACTATGGGTCAATTGGTGCTCATCAAGGTAACTCTTACGAAGAAACTCCCGGCCACACTCACTACACCTAAATCCTTTCTGTTCTGAGTGAGTGTCTATTGAGACTACACTTCTTTGCAAACACTTTCACACATTCCTCACATCCATAGCTATACTTCAGGGCAGAGTGTGTCAATAAGAGCTCATCTAGGTTACACTTTCTTGCAAACAGTTTACCACATTGATTGCAATGGAAGCTTTTCTCTTGTGTGTGAGTGTGACTATGCTTGAACAGGTCTCTTTTCTTAGCAAACAGTTTCCCACAGTCATCACACTCGAATCTCTTGACCCCCTGACGAATTAGTAAGTGCTCATGTGCCAGGACTCTAAAATGTCTTAATACATAATAGCTAGCAACATACATATATAGTCTAGAGGGTAGGTCAATGTCAAACCTAGAGGCCAAAAGGAAATGACGTTAGCGCCTCTCCAGAATGCCTCTCATCACCAAATAACCCACGAACAGTGCCTCGTGACCATACACACACATACACACATACACACACACAGGCTTTTAGAACATTTCAACAACAGTATAGCACACGGGACACTGCCCCTGCTAAAGGAGAATGTAGGAATCTGAGCTCAGAAGGGGACTGGCCATAGAACCGGCAGGTAGTGGAAAGAGTGAATAAGAAGAGGGGTCCAAGTAGACTTAGTATATTAAGTCCCTGTATAATACATACGCTGCTCAACTTAGACTTTTTCTGAAGATAATAAATCAAGATCAACTCCCTGTTTTCATCTTTAACTCCTCCTGCTCTTCAATTACCAAAATAACTTTAACCAAAACTCAAGACTCACCTATTACAAGATTAAAGACTTACATATATATAAATGTTGGCTACGAAGCTCTAACATTAAATGGTGGCAATAACGATCGACTCTACGTCTATGAAACATCATTTCTACAGAAGCAGGCAAAACTGTCAGCTCTAGTTCTACAGCTGCTTCTTCATTACTACAGTTCTATGATCAAGTAACCACAAGCGAGTATACAATAAGAAGAACGAGTCTTCGAGTCTACGAGTCTACGAGCATACAGTAGCAACGACAAGTTACGAGTGAGGATCAACAAGCTCTATGATTAACTACAAATAACAAGTCTACAAGACAACTCTGTAATCTTCTTCACGAAACTTCAAGCAGCAGCAAGAAGAATAAAAAACAAAACAAGTAAAGGAAAAGAACGACCAGAGCAACAAGCACTAAAACCCCAACACTCTCTCCTGCCTATTTCCATCGCTGACGCAGAGGTCAAGACACACGGCAAAACACCAGAGCCACATTTATAACGCATCTTACCTTTCCTCACTCAGGTTACTCAGTGCTACTCAGTTACACACCACAGCTATCAGTGCGGGAAGCCGATGTCACCATGTATATCTGCTGAGACGACATCACCATGCGTGTTTGCTGAGACAATGCCACGCCAATCAACGTGTGACTGACACCAGGCACTTCTCACCCACTACGCATTACTCATTATTTACATAGCTTCTACTCATACTCATTTATTTCCTCAGTATTGAGTAGGAATTCGACGTTCTACTTGTATGGTGAGGTTCGCCTGTGACTACAGCTGTTAACCACTACATTCATCAGGCCATGGAATTTCCTGAGTAATATCGTCCATCAACACAGCCCTAGAATTACTGAGAGGAGATCTTCATTCAACTCTGCATTTATCTTCCGAGATCGACAGTTGCTTCGGCACGCCTCTCCAATCTATATCAAGTGGGTGTAATTATACTTACTCATTTCTTCTCAGTGCTTAAATTAGGTAAAATCAACTCCTTTATTTATTTTTTATATATACACTTATACACTCACTATCTACCATTTATTACAACTCATTTACTCATCTATTCATTTGGGACATAAACAAAAGACGTATTTCATAACACCATACCTCAGCAACATGAATTCTTTTTAGCTAAATGATATGACAGGAATATTTTTGCCTCCACCCATGTTAATACCAGATGATACACAGTTAGCGCCCACTGCAGATACACAATTAGGAGAGCACCAGGGCAACACACCCATCCTACAAAATTCATCACAAACTAAAGATAAAGAAACAAATACGTCAGTTCCAGATGATGAGTGGCAAACCCCCTGTGATGTAGTGAATGAGGACTTATAGTCTCTGCCTTGCATACCTATGAAAATATGCTTGATATAGTTCATCGTTCAGGGAAAATCTGTTCCACTATTCCCTCACACAACGATAAACAAGTCCAAGTTAAATTAACAGAGTAACCAGTGAAAATGAATACCACAGATCAAGCTCAGATATTCGTTTATCATGAGGATAAAAGTGCCCCGAACTTCTCTGGCACAGAAAAAGATCGCACTGACGTCATTTCATTGATCAATCATTGCAAACAGATCTTCATAAAAAGGCACATTAAAGATGACCAAGAGAAGATTGCTGTTTTTTCCTCTTGGATTAGTCAGGAAAGATGTCCAGCAGGAGACTTGCTAAGGTCAGATAAGCTCCTCAGAGCTAAGACATATGATGAATTTAAAACTGAATTTTTGAAGAAATTTTCTGGAGGTATGAACTTTTTGACAGGTATAATTCCAGAACTACATAAGATTGTAGATCTTGTGAGGGAGCACACTACAAATCATGTGCTCAGTGAAATAACTGCTGATGTCTCCACGATCAAAAGAACATTATTAGCTACCTTATAAAATTCAAACTGGATAACATGAGATGGAAAGATGTCCCCAGACCTCAACGTGGACATCATTGGTTATGTAGCTGCCTTGCGTAAATTACCTGATAGGGCCTTTAAGATCGCCAAGAAGATCGCGTACACCCCAGGCGTGTGCTTACTAGACTTAATGAACGAGGTAGAGATCCAGTGTAGCAAAGCAGGGATGATCGAAACACAATCACATTCTGGTAGAATGAGAGTGCCTGAGACAATATCAGCTGTGAAAACAGCTACAACTACCCCAAACAGAGAACAAAATCGATCGCGAACCGAAAGCAGGCAGAGCAAACAACCAAACATGTCAAGGGTACGATCACAAACACCAAGCTACAGGCAGTTTCATAAGTTTCCACGCAGCCAGAGCAGATCTTGCGCCACAGACACCACTAAATATGGGAAGTCATCTCACAGATCACAATCAGGAGATAGGTCCATTCTATGTCATTATTGTGCAAAACCAGGATACACAAAGAATGAATGCTTTATCAAAACAAAAGAGGATAGACAAAAGACACAAGGATTTGGTCGCTACTGTAGACATCATCGTGCCAAGGTTACTGGACCAGTAACTGCAAAACGGTAGAAAAATTAGTGTCTATGTTCAGATCGGGGGAAGATCAAGTCACGAGAAAATATGAACAAATGTAAAGAAAAGCAAGTCTAAAATTCACATAGGAGGCATGTTGAGAAATGAGTGTATCTTGATACCAGCTGTATGTGAGGATCAAAAAGTTTCCTTATTTTTTAGACACAGGCTCTCCAGTGAACTTAATAACACAAAAAGAAATAAATAGAATTTTTAGAAATAAGAAAGTAACTTTTCTGGAAGAATCTGATTTAGACTTATATACAGTAGATGGCAAACAAATAACAGTAAAAGGTATGATACAGTTAAACATCAGTTTCACAGAGACTACAAGACCATTCTCTGCATTTTTTATATCGTTGAAAACTTAGCAGTTAAAGCTCATATGTTATGAGAACAAAGAAAATAACTTTACTTTCACAAATGAATGGAATAGACTTTGACAATGAATTCATAGAGGTAATACCATCAGAGTCCTCACTGATTAGTAAAAGAGAACCAAAAAAGCATTGGTAATATTAAAAGCTTAAACAAACATACACAAACAGATGAGTGTATAGATCCAATTACACCCCCCCCTCCCCAGCCTCCAGGACTAGAAACCCAAGTAACGGTACTTATTTATCAGTTTTTCCCGCCCATCTCACCAATGATTTAGTTATACCACTTAATTCCTATATGAAAGTTACCATAAAAAACAAGTTACGGAATAGTACTGTTCTTGTCTTAGAAGAATTATGTAAAGGGAGTGTCAGTAGAAAACGCATTATGTCAGATGAATGAAAAAGAACAAACTCAGAAATTCATTATTAATCACATGAATGGGGAAGTACAGTTGAAAAAGGGGACTTGTATAGCTAATAGTGAAAAATGTCCTACCCCCTGTGAAGGAAATAGCTGTAGCTGGAGTGACAAGTGAGATAAAATCTACGGATAGAGAAAGCATAAAAGAGAATTTAATTCACTCAGGTGAATTTGATGAAGAAAATGATTTGTTAACCCTGTTGGAAACACACAGGGACACCGTAGCATTACCCAGAGAACAATTAGAGTGTACTAACCTGATTAATCACAAGATTAATGTGCACCCAGATACACCACAATTTTCGTACCGGCCTACCGGATCCCACAATCTCAGTGTACACTCGCAAACCAGAATGTCGATGAAATGTTAAAACTTGGAATTATTGAGTCATCAGTCTCCCCGTGGAATGCCCCATTATCCTTCGTGCCCAAACGAAATGGAGAAATGCGTGCGATAGTAGATTACCGAAAACTAAACAATCACACTGTCCCAGACCGATTTCCCACGCCATTGCTAAGTGACATCCTACAGAATATTGGACCAGAAAATAATGTATTTTCCACGATCGATCTGGTAAGTGGTTATTATCAAATTCCTGTTGAACAGGAGTCACGTACATACACTGCCTTTTCCACAAATAGAGGACACTATCAGTATAGAAGGATGCCCATGGGACTGAGGACAGCCCCGGGCACATTCCAGCGTCTTATGAATTACGTATTGTCCGGAATTTCAGGACAAGAAATATTTGTTTATTTTGACGATATTATAATCGCAACAAAAGATATCACAGAACATCTCCAGAAATTAATCCTACTCTTACAAAAGCTTGGTGATGCTGGTTTAAAAATTAAGCTCTCTAAATGCAAATCTTGTTTTAAGGAAATAAAATTCTTAGGCTACAGACTAGGTGCTAATGGTATTCACACCACAGATGACAAAATACAAGCAGTGAGAGATTTTCCTGAACACACTACGAATGACGAAGTTAGACAATTTTTAGGTCAAGCTGGGTACTATAGGTCATTCGTACAATAATTCTCTCATATAGCCTTTCTTCTATTCCAACTACTCAAAAAATATGCTATATTCCAATGGGAAGAAGAAAAAGAAACATTTGACAAAATAAAAATAAAACGAACATTTGCACCATGTTTGGCATATCCGGATTTCACAAAACCATTTATTATTTGTACAGATGCATCTCTTAAAGGATTAGGGGCTGTACTCTTGCAAGAAGATAAAAGAGGACAGAATCAACCAATTGCATTTGCCAGCAGACAAATAAAAGATGCAGAGAAAAATGATTGCACTACAGACTTAGAGGCACTTGCATTAGTTTTTGCATTACAAAAGTTTCAAGATTTGGTATATGGTTACGAAATACACTTATTCACCGACCATAAACCGCTAGTGGGTATGTTTAAAGAAAAACTCCTATCTGGGAGAAGAGCAAGATGGAAATGTACGATCGAAATCTATAATGTACGTACATATTCATTATATACAAGGCAAAATGAATCTAGTAGCCGACGCATTATCTAGGAAGCCGAACACAATTCGGGTCGCGGCATTAGATCTCAAAGGAGACATCCAAACCATGATGAGATCGCAAAAGCACAAAGACTTGATCCAATATGGTCTAAAGTTATATACAAGTTAGAAAGCGGAGATGACATACAATTACCCAAACTACATGTACCACTCGAACAATTCACAATAGTCAATAATACTTGATACAAGATCAACCCAGGACAACCAAAACGCCAAAGAAATAATAACCAATTGGTAGTACCTAATGACATGATACCCCAAGTATTACGAACGATACACGATAGCCCACATGCAGGACATCCTGGAAAGGATAGGACATTCAAACAAGCCCAGTTGTTATATTACTGGCCATCATTACGAAAAGATATAAACAGTCATATAGACAGATGCGAATCATGTGCAAAACACAAAGGATACCCAATTTCACCTGCACCGATGAGTAATTACCCTGTACCACATCAACCATGGAACGTTGTCGCGGTTGATTTACTCAAGATGCCATTATCATACAATAATAATCAATACCTATTCGTAGCAACGGATCATTTTTCCCGTTATGTAATTTTAGCCCCAATTAAAGATGAAACAGCAGAGACAGTAGCAAAGGCAATAATAGATAATGTAATATGTCACTTTACTACCCCAAAGGTACTAATAAGTGATAATGGAGGAGAGTTTAATTCTGATATCTTACAAGAAATATGTAAACAATACAATATCAAAAAGGTTAACGTTTTAGCCTATCACCCAGCATCCAATGGGTAAGTAGAGAGAAAAACAAAAAAGTATTAGATCTGCTACGACACATTCTCAATGAAAAATATGCAAGCTGGGATGATTGGAATCCCAGAGTAGAAGCCTCAATTAATGGATCTATAAATAAATCCATAGGTGACGCACCACATTTCATTATACCTGTATATGGGACAGATATAAAACTACATATGAACTCTTAGAAGGTGACAGCCTGCCCATATACAATTACGATGATTACTCTAAACTCCGTTTACGTGAATTCCAGGACATACATAAAAGAGTCAAAAAACAATTAACAAGGTCCAAGGAAGAAATGACGGAGGCATTTAATAAAAAGGCAAGAGACTCGCCTACCAACTTAGGAGACATTGTTTATGGTATCATTCATACGAGAGACAATAAATTATCCCCAAAATTTGAGGGCCCATACAGGGTAACATAAAAGCAAACAAAGTTTTAATTAGGTCACTGTCAAGTGGCGAAGAGAAACAAGTTCATACTGACCATTTAAAACAAGTTTCGAGGGAACTATCCAATAATTATTCAGCCTCGGATACCACCGAACAACCGAACGTAACTCATGAAACCAGTCAAGAAAACAACAATAATTACAAAAATAAATTAAGGTCATTTAACAAACAATCAAACATAGGTGCAGCTGTTCCAATAAAATCTACAGTACATCATTTACGAGATTTAAATATCGATTTAAACTCCTTCTATAAATGAAATAATAATAAAGTTATTGTTCTATGTTACTCAACCGTAACGCACATCATCACTATCATCGACAATAGCATAACCATATTAGAAAATTATTTTGCCGATAGGTAATCGATAGGTAACGATGAAGCGACTTATGCTATGGATTCTCCTCTACATAGCAATAGGAAATGCTCACTCAGACCACCAACACTAACACCAACATCAGTAGTAGTTCATGTACCATTTATAACTGACGACCTGTTCACAGTATACGAAATACATCCCTTCCCTTCTAAGACTAATAACACTTTGGTCATCATCAACATCAACACAGACACCGAACTCATCATGGTCTCCAAGAGACGGAACACTGTCACTTTCGCAAGTGATTCAACAATTGAACGAAAGTGCCGCACATCCTTATATGCTGTTCACCTTTGCCCTGCGTACATTTTCACGTTTCAGCCTACTGAAACAGTCCCTTGTGAAATGGTTATCATAAGAAATCACAATATTCATAATCACTGCAACTTCACTTTTGCTCCAGATAAGCTTGTACACCATCAACACATCGGACACTCACAGTTTTTTTTTTTTTTTTTTTTTTTCACTCATAACACATCAGTTTACATAGTCTGCCCAGATATACAACCATCTCATACTTCAGCATCAGGATTTTACATAGCATCAGACTACTGTGCGGTATTTACACCATCCATGTCCACTTTATCCACCATCAATCACTATGCCATCCTCAATCATACACACAAACATTTCCACCCACTGCCTAATATGGACTTAAATATGAGCACAAGTATTAAGCTGACGTCACCTAAGTCTGAAACTATGCAACTGATCAATGAAACAATGAAGCCCTGGGAAGATTTGAGTTTTGAGTATGTTTAACCCATATTATGTGTATAGCCCAGCACCTACTGTCTTTATAATCTTCTGTATTGTATTTGCAGTAGTGCTGTTTGCAATGCACTGAATGCATGCAAGAATTGCAAATTTGGAGTCAGTATTTAGTAGGGGTAGAGAAAGCATCCAAGTTAACCCCCCTGAATGAAGTGTACATATTTTGTATATAATATTAATTTCATAAAAAAAAGAAGAAGAATGACACATGATATAGAAATATACCAGAATCATTATCTCAATATGAAATATTAGTAGCTCTTACCATAATCTTAACTTTGAACTATTTTTTTGGAATATATGCATTTTACTATTATACATACACATCTTATATAATGTCATACAATAACCAATTTAACCATACGCATTTATTCAATTATGTACACAACTTGTTTAAAATGTAATATTACAGGATGATTGCAATATTACCAGGAATATTATATCTGTACAATATTATAATCAATATTATGCATGAAGAGTGAAGAAGAAGAATATTATGTATTAGTAGATTAGCATATGTCAATGATGATTGCTTTCGGAGGATCGCCAGCTGCGTGACTGAGCGATGTCAGGACTCTAAAATGTCTTAATACATAATAGCTAGCAACATACATATATAGTCTAGAGGCTAGGTCAATGTCAAACCTAGGGGCCAAAAGGAAATGACGTTAGCACCTCTCCAGAATGCCTCTCACCAGCAAAATAGCCCACGAACAGCACCTCGTGACCATACACACAGGCTTCTAGAACATTTCACCAACAGTATAGCACACGTGACATGGCCCCTGCTAAACGAGAATGTAGGAATCTGAGCTCAGAAGGGGACTGGCCATAGAACCGGCAGGTACTGGAGAGAGTGAATAAGAAGAGGGGTCCAACTAGACTTAGTTAGTATATTAAGTCCCTGTATAATATATACGCTGCTCAACTTGGACTTTTTCTGAAGATAATAAATCAAGATCAACTCCCTGTATTCATCTTTAGCTCCTCCTGCTCTTCAATTACCAAAATAACTTTAACCAAAACTCAAGACTCACCTATTACAAGATTAAAGAGTTACATATATATAAATGTTGGTTACGAAGCTCTAACACATGAAGGTAACTCTTGCATAAGTACCCCTTACCACATTCTTCACAAACAAAGCTTTTCTTTTCTGTGTGAGAGAGTATGGTTCGAGAGAGGCTACTCTTCTGTGAGAATTTTTTTCCACAATGATCATAAGAAAAATTATCTTTGACTGCTGAGTGTGTCACCATGTGGTCAGTAAGATTGCTTCTGCGAGACAATCTTCCACAGTCATTAAAGTGGAAACCTTTCACTCCAGTGTGAATAAATGAATGTCTGGTAAGGCTGCTCTGTTTAGTGAAAAGTTTTCCACACACATTACATGAATCTGAAGGTGCTCAACGAGATTGTTCTTGCAAGCAAGCCATCTTCCCCAATGATCACATTCAAAGTTCTTGCCTTCTGTGTGAAGAAGTGCGTGCCTGCTAAGAGTCGTTTTACTAATGAACTGTTTTCCACAATGATGACATTTAAATTTCACACACTGAGTTTCTTCAGCTCCAGCCATCACAGCACTTTACCTTACTGGCTCATAATTTCATCCCTGAATAAAAGATAATCTTGACAGAGGAGGGCAATAATATGAATCTATGTGTCTCATGTCAAGATAGTACAATATCATAAATACATGGTATGGACACATGACACCAGAACCATAATAATACAAATTCACTTATGGAACTACAACGTAGATGTACAGTGTAAATATTTGCTGTACAAATGTGGATGCTACCGGTATACAGATTTTACAGTCAGGGGCGCTACACAGGCACAGTGATTGAAGCATGAGACGAAGAAGTGAAGAAGAGCCTTTCTTCTCATGATGAAGTTATATAGGTAAACAGAATGACTTTTTTTTTGCCTTCTGCATCTGCTCCCTTCCTCTTGGAGCGCAGGTTATGGTCTGCACCTGAAACAAAGCCTGTCATTAACTTCAGTCTTCACACCATATATCATACAGTATTACCATAACATCCTCTTGTCACTGTCCAGGGACTCCACAATTACCTCCATATAAGAAGACTGACAGTTACAATACAGCCTGAAGGAATATAAAATTTGTTCTTGTCTTGCACAATGAAAAGCCTATCAAATGAATGGTCTGTTTATTGATTGTCCAACAGGTTTTGCATGATCCAGCGTTTGTATCAGATTCATGAACAGATAATTAGATGATGATGCTGGAGTGACTGCAGGCTGCTACAGGACTACTTCAGATAGGTACAGTACCAGAATGGGGTGACATCAGACAAGGATGAGATGACTGGACAGGTAAGGGGTTGCTTTGGACAGGTGTAGAGTGGAGTGATTGGATAGGTATGAGGTGACTGGACAGATACTGGGTGACTCTGGACAGATATGGGATGAGTCAACAAAGGTGACTTCAGACAGGTATGGGATGACTTGAGACAGGCATGGCATGGGGTGACTTTGGATAGGTATTGAAAAAGTGTGTTTCCTAATTCATTGGCTTCATTATAAACAGCCTGTCCCAATATTCTAGTGTTGGCTTTGGACACCAGTGAACTTACAAAAAAAATTGCAAAAACCTGCAACAACCCACTATAAACACATTGACAAATGTGAAAATACTATAGCTATATGAATATATAGTATATTAAGCTTTAAAATCACTACACTATGAAAATAAATTATATCATTCTGTTTAGGACCCTTCATGAATAGTTGTCTGGGCCTCTACACTGCCTCCAAGAGAGAGAATAAAATATAAAAAGGCTTTAAATCAAAGTAGTGACAGATGGATAAAAGCAAAACATACTGGAAGAGTTTGGGTTAATAAAATGAAACAGGATGGATATACTGTATATTGAAAATCTGTGGACAGCTTAGAGAGAGTGTTTGGTACAGACTGGAAAAGGATTCGTGGTACCGCAAAGACCTCAGTTAATAAGATAAGTACAGTAAGTAGGTATGTGATGATAGAAAGAGAAGTGGAGGAGACAAGGAAAAGGTGTACAGTATGGGGTGGTTGCAAGAAAGGAATTTGGATGAAAGAACAAAATATATATTTCTATGCTGAGATCAGTAAGCCTAAGGAAATAAGTAAACAGAAGGAAGGTTAAATGATGAACATAGAATGGAAATTTCTCTTATCATAAGAAACTGTGTTAGCAAAATGTGTGAACGCATATAAAAAAACAAAAAAACAAAACAAAAAGGGAAAACTCCCACAAGTTGGAAAGGCTATTTTTCTTTTTTAAGTTAAAGTTTTGGGAACAAGGTTAAAAGCTGATGAAAGTTGCATACACTGTTGCTATCCGAACTAACAGGTTATCAGTGCATTACTAAAAATCTAGTAGGCCTAAACATCATACTTGGTCAGTGGCCAGAGAATTTATGTGTCCAAAGGTATCCCATCGTAGATGCGCCTACAGTTGCGTATGGGGTGACATCCAACAGCAGTTATTCCAATGGCTTTACGCCGTAGAATATAATCGGATATTCTGGGTGTAACTCTGGACACCAGTGAACTCACAGAACTGGGAAAATCTGTAACAATTGAAAATACAAATAAGTCGGCTTCGAAAAGCTTTGGTTAAAACTTCTCTGTCTGGTAAGTTAATATGATAATGCTTCCAACAACAGTTTAACATATTTACTACTGTACAAGTGATTGCCAAGGGAAGTGCTGCAGCTCCCTAAAAATGAATGGGACTTCAACTTCAAAATTCAGTCTGGTGAAATTATACAATTACCATTTTGTCTTCAATGACATTAAAATTGTCTGAGCCAGTAACATTGCAGTACTACTTATGGACCCCGTGCAATGACTTCATCGCGCCAGAAAGGCCGCAAACATGATACACAGGGGCACAGCAGAGCACTGGGGTGTTAGCTGTATTGGGGCAGTCTGTGAGCAGAGAAAAAAAATCATATAAGAATTATTTCCATCAGGTTAGATTTCTGACCGGACTGGCGCTGCTATCAAAGGTGTCCTTTGTCTTGTTATTTATCTTCATTTTTGGACCAGTAATATCTCTTAGACCGGGTTTTCTTGAAGGAGTTTAGTTGTCAAAGATGTTCCTACTGATATATTCTTGTACAGCACATTCCTTGAGTCTGAACGATGGACACATTCAGCCTTGTTGTTCTCTTCTTAAGCCATGTAATTCATCAATGTTGTATGACTGTTTTTTTTATTTAATATTAATGCCGGACCACCTAAAAGTACTGTAAAATCTATGCTCTCTCTCTCTCTCTCTCTCTCTCTCTCACACACAGACAGACAGACAGACAGACAGACAGACAGACACACACACACACACACACACACACACACACACACACACACACACACACACACACACACACAAACACACACCAATTCCATATCTTTCTCACCCCTCTCTACCTCTTATTCTTCCTCTCCCTTCCTCATTCCTTCTCGCTTCTCCTCTCCCCTTCTATCACACCTGCCCACTACCTCTCACCTTCCCCTGTTCCTTAGACTCCCTCTTGCTCCTTCCCCCTCTCCTTATCTCCCTTTTTTTTTTTTTTATGCCTGCTCTCTTACTCTCATTCTTCTTCCTCCTCAGTCTCCTTCCTCCTCTCTTCTTCCCTTCCTCTCTTACCCCTGACCTCTGCCTTTCACCCCTTCCATGTTCTCACTCTCCCTTCCTCTTCATCCCTGCGTTATCACTGACACTTTGCTTCCACCCTTCAATCCTCTAATTTGCCTCCCTCCTTCCTCCCTTTTTCTACTTTGCTCTCCCTCTGTTATAATTTTCTCCATCACCCACCCTCGTTGCCCCTCATTTTCCTTCTCCCTTCCTTGCCATCATTTTTCTCTCCGTTCCTTCATCTTTCCTTCATGTTTCTCCTTGTCTCCTCTTTCTTTTCCTCTTTCCATCTGTTACACCTGCTCTTCATCTCTCATCCTTCCATACCCTCATTCTCCCTCTCCTTCTTCCCTTTCCATCATTTTCCTTCTCTTTTCCTTCATCTCTCCCTCCTTTTATCCCTTCCTCCTATTTCTTTCTCCCCCTCCCTGTGTTACAACTGCTCTTCTTCTCCTACCCCACCCTGCTTCTCACTCTCCTCTCTTCTAAGGAAGCTTCCCTCTGCTCTTCCCTCTCTTATACCTGTTCCCTGTCTCTGTCACCCTTTCCTGCCACTCTTTCTCCCTCTTCTTTCCTCCCTCATCATCAATTTCCCCTCCTCCCTTCCTTTTTTTTTTTTTATGTGAGGAAGAAGGAACCAAAGGCCGCGAGCCCGCCATTATTGTTCCTTCCAATAGAAAAACAATATACAAGACATAGCCAAATTCAAGATCCGATCATTTCGAGATGCCTGGACACAGTGCGTTTGAAATACTGGAGGTCATAGGAAGCAGGAAATATAGACAGAGGGAGACAGTTCCAGAGTTGATCTGTTGCATAAATGAAGGACTGGGAGTAACGATTAACTCTTGCATTAGAGAGTTGGACAGAGATGGGATGAGAGTTTGCTGCTACTGTAGACGGGTGCTACGCGCCCATCATAGAGGTGAAGGAATGCATGGAGACAGTTCAGAGGAGCAGTGACCATTGAAGTAGCGATAGAAAAGAGATAAAGATGCAACTGTGCGACGAAGAGACAGAGGTTGAAGGGATTCAGTAAGAGGAGAAGAGTTAATGAGACGAAAAGCCTTTGACTCCACCCTATTGAGAAGAGCTGTATGTGGGAAGCCTCCCCACACATGAGAGTTGGAGACCACACAGGGGCGGATAAACCCCTGTATAGAGTCAACAATTGTGCAGGGGTAAAGAAGGAACGGAGTCGGCTTAGCATACCTAATCTCTTGGAAGCAGATTATACAAGAGATGTAATATGATCTTTCCAAGATATGTCCTGAGTAAATGAAACCCAAAGCATGATCAATGATGATACAGGATTAGGTTGAATAATATTAAACATTAGTGGGTATACCTGTGGAAGATTTTGTCGGGTTGATATGAGTAAAAACTGAGTCTTTGATGCATTAAAAACAACCAGATTATTTTTACCCCAGTCAGAGATACGAGCCAAGTCAGACATTAGGTGTGCCATAGCCTCATCCCTTGTTTGTTGAAGTAACTGCTGAGATGAGGATTGCGGAAACCGAATGGAAAGGTGATGGCTGGAGTCATCAGCGTATGAGTGGATAGGGTTAGATGTACAGCTCAGGTCATTGATGAATAAAAGGAAGAGAGTTGGTGATAGGACAGAGCCCTGAGGAACACAACTGTTGATAGATCTAGATTCTCTAGAAGAACGATGGCCGTCTAAAACAGAGGCTATAGAACGACCAGAAAGGAAGCTAGAGATGAAGGCACAGATTGAAGGATAGAAGTCGTAAGACGGCAGCTTGGAAATTAAAGATTTATGCCAGACTCGATAGAAAGCCTTTGAGATGTCAGGTGCAATGACAAAGCTTTCACCAAAGTCCCGAAAGGAGGATGACCAGGAGTCTGAAAGGTAGATGAGAAGATCGCTAGTCGAGCGTCCGTGACGGAACCCATACTGACGATCAGAAAGAAGGTTGTGATAGGAAAGATGCCTTAAAATTTTTCTATTAAGAATTGACTCGAAAACTTTTGAGATACAGGGTGTTAAAGCAACTGGACGATAGCTAGAGGGATGGGAATGGTCACCGTTCTTTGGGACTGGCTGAATGACATCAAACTTCCAGCAGGAAGGAAAGGTAAAAGTTGATAGACAAAGGCGAAAGTGTTTGCCTAAGCAGGGTGTAAGCACAGAAGCACAGTTCTTGAGAACAACAGGAGTGACTCCGTCAGGCTCATATGCCTTATTAGTATTGAGAACTGTGATGGCAGAAAATACATCAGCTGAAGACATTTTAACGTCAGCCAAGAGGAAGTCAGAGGGGGTAAGTGATGGAGGAACAGCACCGGAATTGTCTAAGGTGGAACTGGAGGAGAAAGTCTGAAGGAAGAGATCTGCTTTATCAGTAGAAGAAATAGCTACAGAGCCATCAGAGTAGAAAAGAAGAGGGAAGGATGATGAGGTAAAGTTGTTAGAAAGGTTTTTGGCTAGGTGACAGAAGGTGCGGGAAGAATTCGAGTTGAAGAGCTAAATAATGGTCCCTCTCCCCCCCTCCCGGGGGACTCCGAGGCCCTTCCCAAGTCTGTATCTCTCCCTCCCACCCCCCATTTCTCCTGCTGTCCATTTTTCACCCCTCTATTCCTACTCTTCTCCCCTCTTCGTGGCAAACTCCCCCTCTGTTCTCCCCTCTACCTCTCCTTCCGACATCCCCTCCCCTCACTCCTCATGATTTTTAGCTCCTCATTGTACCTCCCCCTTCCCCATCTCTCTCTCTCTCTCTCTCTCTCTCTCTCCATTTTTGTCTTTTTTTCCCTTTACCTCCTCTCCCTCACCCTCAATGCTGTTTGCCCTTCATTTCACTCCATATATTCCTCTGCTCTTGCCTCCCTTCCCTTATCCACCTTCCTCTCCCTCCTTTTCCACTGCTGCCTATCTTTCCTCTATATCTGTCTTCATATGTGATTCCTATCCCCTCACTACCCCTTCTTCCTTTTCCTTTCCATATGTGTTTCCATCCCCTTTCCTCTCCCCTGCGTGTGTTTCCTTTAACATGTTTCTTATAAACTCATTTGATATTCCTCTTTGCTCATATTCATCTATTTTTGTATTTTCCCTTGGACTCCCCTCCTTCACCCTCCATACCCATTACTCATCTCTTCCCTCCATATCTATCTCCACCTGTCTCCCCTCCACTGTCTACCTTCTGTCTCTCCTTTCACTGCTCTTTCTCTTTTTTCCTTCTCCCCCGTCACCAGTGCATGTTTTCTGCTACCTTCCTTTTTTTTTTTTTTTTTATAATTCTCCTTGTTCACTGCTATTCTCTCCTCCCATCTCTCCCCCCATCAGCGTTCTTTGTCATTCCTCTCTTCTTTCACTCTCCCTCTCCATTATTTTCCATTTCCTTAATTCTCTTCCTCCAGTTATTTTTTTCGTTTACCATCATTCTTACTTTACTGTTACTTCCTCCCCCCCCTCTCTCTCTCTGTCTCTCTCTCGCCATTTATATTGCCTTGTACCCTTTCCACCCCTTCTTTCTCATTCTCACCTCGTACTGTTCTCCTCCCTTCCGTTCTCCTTCCATCGGGTTCTCCTTTCATTTATTTATCTTTTTCTCACCCCCTACCCACTGCTATTCCTCTTCCCTCCCTGTCTTTATCCAATCTTGCCTCCTTTCCTCTCTACCTCCTTTTCTTCGCTCCCTCTCCGATTTGCTTTTCCTGACCTTGTCTTCTGTAATTGTCTCCTTGCTTTCCCTGCACTCTTCGTGTTTGCCTATAGCTATTGCACAGCACCCCCCCCCCTTCTCTCTCTCTCTCTCTCTGTTATGTCTTCCCTTGCCTCCCCTTCTTCACTACCCCTGTCGATCGCTGTTTATACCCTTTTTCTTATTACCGTCTCTCTTTTAGCGTGCCCTTTATTTATTTACTTCTTCTTCGTCACTCTTCATAATCGTTGCTAATTTATCTTCTCTCCTTCTCTTCCTCCATTCTTTTTCCTTTTTACTATTTATTCTCATAGCTTTCATCTTTTCCAATATTATTTCCATCTTTTCTTCCCCATGTCTGTTTCCTCATTCTCTCTTTTTATCTGAATCTTCACTCGCTTTTTCCACATTTATTCCCTTCTCTCATCTCCCTTTTCATTGGAATTGCTTCGATCGCTGTTTCTCCCCTTTTCACTGCCCCTGTTTATTCCTATTTGTTTTCCGTCCCTTCATCTTTCCATCCTTTAACGCTTGTGTTATTTTTACATTTCCATCATCACTTTCGCTCCATGCGTCACTGTTTCCCTTCTCCACTTTCCTCTCTTTTTTAAATAACAGAACAGAGGAAGGAAAAACAAATGAATAAGAAAAAAGTCCATGCACCAGATTGCTGGTGTCCTCCTTTCATGAAATATCTGTAACAGTTAGAATTGAACAGCAGTAGGTTTAAGTTTGGAGGGAAACAACTCTGGGGAAGCGAGTTCCAGAGAGATGCAGTTCGGGGAATGAAAGAATTCTGACAATTCTGCAGTATGGCTGAGTGGCATTCCAGTCATGAGCGCTGCCAGCTGCCCGTGTAGCACGAGGGAAGGCATGGAGAGGTGGCACCAGGGATGCAACTTCGTCTGAGCACCTGCTGTAGAAATATCTGTGAAATAACGCAAGGGAGGCAACATTCCTTCTTACTTGTAGGGGAGGTAGTTTATTAGTAAGAGCAGGGTTATTAATAATTCTAACAACTTTGTTCTGAATTTTGTCTACTTGTTTCAATGCAACCTCTCCACATCCGCTCCACAAGGGCAAGCAGTATTCAAGCTGAGAGTGCACATGACTCTTATAAATTATAACTAACTGCTCGTCAGTGAAGAAGTTACGGACTCTGTACAATAATCCAAGTTTCTTTGAGGCGGTTATAGCAAGTGATCTAACATGAGGGGTCCAGCTGAGGGCATTGTTAAGCGAGACGCCGAGAATCTCAATACTTTTGGAAATGGGAATATTTGTAGCATTGAAGGTAATATACGATTTTGGCAATACCTGTCTATTAGTAAATTGTATATATTTAGTTTTACTAGCATTAAATGAGACAACGTTATTTTGTCCCCATTCACTGATCGTGGATAAGTCTTGCTGTAAAAAGATGGCTTTACTGAGGTGAGAGTTAGAGATATCGGACTTTGTAAATGGATGTCTGAGTGTGAATGAACTATGAAGTGTTGAGTCATCTGCATATGAATGGATGGGTTTGTGGGTGACAGAAAAGAGCTCATTAATATGAATGAGGAACGGGGTTGGAGCCAGTACTGATCCATGCGGCACGCCGGCGTTAACTGAGTGGAAAGTGGAATATACATCATCTACTTTTACTCTTATTTTTCTATTGCTGAGATATGAGCAAATCAAAGGAACAAAAGAGTTTAGTCCATAGCATGGGAGTTTGGACAACAGGGAATGGTGTCACACTGTCGAAAGCTTTAGAAATATCCAGGGATACTGCATGAGTTTCATCATATAGGTTAACTGATTGATGGATGGTATGAGTCACGAGATTGAGTATGTCAATGGTGGATCTTTCTTGGCGAAAACCATATTGTCTATCACTAATTAAGTTGTTGGATTCAAGATATTTAACTATGTGCTTATTAATTACAGTTTCAAAAACCTTACCAAAAGAAGATGTGACAGCTATTGGTCTGTAATCAGAGGGGTCAGAGGAACATCCTTTCTTTGGAATTGGGTGGATATTGGCTTCTTTCCATGAATTAGGGAATGAAGAAGTACGTATGTATAGTCTGAATAATTTTGAGAGAACAGAGGCCAGTTCTGGGGAACACTTTTTCAAAACAATTGGCGGAATTCCATCTGGGCCTGGAGCTTTGTTGGTAGGTAAATTGTCTAGGATGGATTTTACATACTGCGTCTGTATTTTAAGTGGAACAATGTCGGGAGAGTCAAGTTCTAGTGCTGGGACATTTTGGGTGGCTTCCTCTAAGGTAGAATTTCTGGCAAATGTACTGGCAAAGATATCTGCTTTCCCACGCGGGTCATTTGTAAGGTTGCCATCTGGAGATTTTATTGGGGGAATGGATGATGACTTGTTAAAATTATTATTGAAAGAATTGAGAGCTGACCAGAATATTCTATTAGGGTTGTTAAGTAGTTTTGATGCTTGGTTTTGAAGAAAGTTTGATTTAGCAAGATATATTACAGCTTTTGCATGGTTTTTAGCAATTTCAAATTAAGAGAGGGATTCAGATGTTTTTGATTTCAAGTAATACTTATATGCTGATGACTTTTGGTATTCTCAAGTCTCACCTTCTTCATCTTCTTACACAACTCCAACAATCGGTCCCTTAATCACAGATAACAGAGAGCACACTGATAATGAAACTATGATGACGAAAATTCTTAATACTTTCTTTGTGTCAGTATTTACAACAGACAATATAGATATGATTCCTGCTATTTCCCAAGCTCCTTAAGAAGAGGGCAACATAATCACTGACATTACTGTTAGTGAGTTGCGACATACTACTTCCAATTAGTAAATTAAAAGAGAATAAAACACCGGGACCGGACAAAATATCTCCACGTGCATTAAAGGAATTGCAGAATGAAATATCAAAGTCTTTATCTGAGCCTTTTAACTTATCACTTAAGAGCAGTAAGGTACCACATGAATGGAAGCTTGCTAACGTAACCCCAATATTCAAAAAAGGCAACAGAGCACAACCAGAAAATTACAGCCCAATAAGTTTAACATCGGTGGTTTGCAAATTGCTTGAAACTATTATCAGAGACAAGTTTGTGAAACAAAAACAATCTCATTAACGATTCGCAACACGGTTTTCGAAATAATCGCTCTTGCCTCACGAATCTGTTGGACTTTTCCAGTGATATACTGAATATGTATGACGAGACTAAATCTGTTTATGTTGTCTACTTCAATTATCAAGACTTCTGACGAAGTTCCACACAAAAGACTCCTCCAGAAGCTAGAGGTACATGGAGTCAGTGACAGTGTTCACGGGTGGGTAGAAGATTGGCTCACAGGACGAAAGCAAAGAGTTTTAATAAATGGAAAAGAGTCAGACTGGATAAACGTTACAAGTGGAATGCAGCAGGATTCAGTGATGGATCCTATTCTTTTTTTTAATATATATAAATATAAATGATACTGATGAAGGACTATGCTGTAAGATTTGAAAAGTTGCTGACGATACCAAAATAGGTAACAGAGCAGGTAGCACTGCAGAGGAAGGCAATTCAGAGATATCTTGATCAACTATTTAACTGGGCCCAAGCATGGCAAATTGATTTCAATATCAATAAATGTAAAGTGCTAAACATCAGCAATAATAATGTAAGAGCTAGTTATAGCATGAATAATGTCCAGCTTGATAAGGTAAACCATGAAAAAGACTTAGCAGTTATAATAACAAACGATGTGAAACCAAGCAAACAATGTACAGAAGCTGTGAGAAAAGACAATAAATTGATTGTATTCATATGTAGAGCATTTGAACATAAATCCGAAAATATCGTCATCACTTTGTATAATTCCTTGGTACTCCCGCACTTGAAGTATTGCGTCAATTTTGGTCACCATATTATAAAAAGGATATGGAGAAACTAGAAAGAGTACAGCGAAAGATGACAAAGATGATACCTAGATTGAGAAATAAACCATACGAGGAACGTTTAGAAACCCTGAATCTCTTTATTCTAACTAAGCGGAGGTTACGAGGAGATTTAATTCAAGTATTCAAAATATTCAAAGAACATGATAACATGGCTATCGATTAATGCTTCACAGTTGATCACTCGAATTACACTAGAGGCAATGGGCATAAAATACGGGCAAACGTTTCCAGTCGCATGAAGCTAAGCATTTCTTCTTTAACAGAGTTGTGAATGTATGGAACAAATTGCCGTCCAATGTGGCAAATTGTAATAAAGTACTAGCCTTTAAATGTCACTTGCATAAGTATCTGTCGTCTCACCCCCAGCTTAATATGTTCACTCCTGAATAAAATGCTTTCTTCCCCCGAGCCTGGATCAATTTAATGAATGCAAATATAATATGAGCACAGACTAGGATATATATATATATATATATATATATATATATATATATATATATATATATATATATATATATATATATATATGCTCGACTCCGGACATGGGCTTCACAGCCTTCTCCCAAGGCCCAGTGGTACTCCTACATACCAGACACTTCTACGTGTCAGATAGCCCTAAGTTACTGGTCACTACTTTTACTTTCGACCTGTGATGGGCTGTGAATACTGA
The DNA here is from genome assembly GCF_032717465.1 of Coenobita brevimanus. Taxonomy (NCBI): domain Eukaryota; kingdom Metazoa; phylum Arthropoda; class Malacostraca; order Decapoda; family Coenobitidae; genus Coenobita; species Coenobita brevimanus. The sequence continues at coordinate 17,964,641 of NC_136967.1, forward strand.
GGGTCCCTGTTAGTGAAGTGACCACAATCGAGATTTTTTTAACGTACCAGGTAACGTCTGTGCTTATCCCGCATAGGAAAGTTCCTTGTCTCAGTGAAGTGAACAGAGCTGGGACCTGATTGACTGCTGCTACCTTAAAAGCGCCAGGCAAGGCTGCCGCACCATCCCTGAACATCCACACTGTGCACTGTGTAATTTCCATGCTGTGTCAACAGAAGCCCCGTTAACTCAACGTACTCGTACATAATGTCATGCGTTATTTATTTATTTATTTGGTTATTCAATTTACTTTACTACTTTCTTTTTCAGGTTATTGAAGCTTGTAGCTTATAGATGAAGTATTATAGAATGTAACTTTTTCTTTGCAGTCTTTCCTGTGGCGGGGGGGACACAACCTGGCCGCACTATGGGGTGGTACTACTACTCTGCGGCCAGGTTGTGTTAGGAAGAATACTGCCACCGTATTCCCTGCGTGTCGTAAAAGGCGACTAAAAGGGGCGGGGTGAGGGGACTAGGGACCCCCTCCTCTGTTTTTTTAGTTCCTAAAAAGAGACAGGCCAGAGAAAGGGATGGGGGATGGAGTTATCCCCGTACCCTGAAGATTGGGTCTATGAATGTGCGTGGATGTAGTACAATTGAGGCTAAAAGGGAGGAGATTGGGAGAATGTTTGTGAGAAGAAAGTTGGATGTGTTAGCTTTGAGTGAAACGAAGATGAAAGGGAAGGGGGAATCTATGTTTGGAAGTGTGAATGGAAGATTGTCAGGTGTTGATAGAGGAAGGGCAAGAGAAGGTGTGGCCTTGTTAGTGAGTCCGGAAGTACAGCAGTGTGTGATTGAATGGAAGGAGGTGTCATCGAGACTGATGTGGGTGAAAGCGAAATTTGAACGTGAGTTGTGGGTGTTTGTGAGTGCATATGGGCCTGGTAGTGAAAGGGATGAACAAGAGAGGGAGTCTTTCTGGAATGATGTTGATGAGTGTCTGCAGAGTTTTGGAGCGAATGTGAATGTGGTAATGATGGGAGATCTGAATGCTAGAGTGGGAAATGTAGCAGTTGAAGGCGTAGTTGGTATGCATGGTGTGCCTGGAAGAAATGAAAATGGGGAACGAATGATAGCGATGTGTGTTGAGCGAGAGATGGTGATTGGGAATACGCTGTTTGAGAAGAAAGATATTTATAAGTATACATGGGTGAGACAGGAGGGTGGAAGGGTTGTTGATAGAGCCTTGATGGACTATGTGGTTGTGTCTAGGAATGTAATAGGAAGATTGTTGGATGTGAGAGTTCTGAGAGGGGAGGGTGGAGGTATGTCTGACCACTACCTGGTGGAGGGAAAGTTAAGAGTAGGTAAGAGATGGGTGAGAGCTAGGAGGGTTAGGTGTGGCAGGGAGGTTTTGAAAGTGAGTGAGTTGGATAAAAGAGAGAAAAAGATAGAGTATCAGGAGAAATTGAGAGATGAGTGGAACGCAGTGAAAGATCGGGAAAATGGCAGCGTGGAGGAGGAATGGCAGTTGTTTAAGAGTGCTGTGGTGGGGCATGCAGAAGAGGTGTGTGGTGTGAGACATGTGGGTGGTGGTGTAAGAAAAGGAAGTGAATGGTGGTGCGAGGAAGTAAGTATGGCTGTGGCTGAGAAGAGACGTGCATATGAAGTGTGGCTGCAGAGGAAGGATGAGATGTCATATGAAAGGTATAAGGAAAAGAGGAATAGAGCGAGAAGGGCTGTGCGTGATGCTAAAGTGGCAGCAGATGAGAGGTGGGGTAGGCGGCTGACAGAGAATTTTCAACAGAATAAGAAAATGTTTTGGAAGGAGGTGAAAAGGGTGCGAAAGGGAGAGTCTGGGAAGGAAGAACGAGTAAAAGCAGAGGATGGAAGGATGTTAATTGAGATGGATGCAGTAAGGAAGAGATGGGCAGAGTATTTTGAAAGATTGTTAAATGTAGAGGAGGAAAGGGTGGCTGAGATTGTGGCAGATAGAAGGGTGCAAGGAATAAATGTGTTGGGAGAGTTGAATGATTCTTTGATCACGAAGGAGGAAGTGGAGAAGGCAGTAAAGGAGATGAAAACAGGGAAAGCTGCAGGTATGGATGGGTGTGCTGTGGAATGCCTGAAGGGTGGTGGAGTGAATATTGTTGACTGGTTAGTAAGATTATTGAATGTGTGCTTTGAGAAAGGTATGGTGCCAGTTGACTGGGCAAGTGCTTGTGTGGTCCCGTTGTATAAAGGCAAGGGTGACAAGTATGAATGTACTAGCTTTAGGGGTATAAGTCTGTTGAGTGTTGTAGGTAAAGTGTATGGTAGAGTGTTAATTATGAGAGTTAGAGAGGGTACAGAGGGAGTGATTAGTGATGAGCAGTGTGGCTTTAGGAGAGGGAGGGGATGCGTTGATCAGGTGTTTGCTGTGAGACAAGTGTGTGAAAAGTATTTAGCGAAAGGCAAGGATGTGTTTTGGGCATTTATGGATTTAGAGAAAGCGTATGATAGAATTGATAGGGAGGCTTTGTGGACTGTTTTAAGATTGTATGGACTTGATGGTAGGTTACTAAAAGGGGTGAAAAGTTTTTATGTAAATAGTAGAGCGTGTGTAAGAGTGGGAAATGCTGTGAGTGATTGGTTTCCCGTGAGAGTGGGGCTGCGACAGGGATGTGTGATGTCGCCTTGGTTGTTTAATATTTACATGGATGGTGTTGTAAGGGAGGTGAATGCAAGAGTTTTAGGTGGTCTGAGTCTGGTAAATGTTGATGGAGGAGAGTGGAATCTGAAGCAGCTGCTGTTTGCAGATGATACTGCACTGGTGACTGATTCAGAGGAGAGATTGAGACAGTTGGTAGAGGAGTTTGGAAGGGTGTGTGAAAGGAGGAAATTGAAAGTAAATGAGAATAAGAGTAAAGTGATGAAGTGTACGAGGTTGATAGATGGTAGGGGGATGAATATAGTTTTGAATGGTGAGTTGCTTGAGGAGGTAGATTGTTTTAAATATCTAGGGTCACATGTTGCTGTGGATGGAAGAATAGATGCAGAAGTGAAGTTTAGAATAAATGAAGTAGGAAAGGTGCTGGGAGGAATGAAAAAAGTGTTTAAATGTCGTTCGCTTAGAATGGATGTAAAGAGAAGGCTGTATGAGGGTGTTGTGGTACTGACTGCATTATATGGGGCTGAAACATGGAATATGGGTGTAGGAGAGAGGAAAAGTTTGAATGTAATGGAGATGAGATGTCTGAGGAGTATGTGTGGAGTGACGCGTATGGATCGAGTGCGAAATGATGAAGTGCGAAGGAGAACTGGAGTTGTTCGGGAGATGGCTGGTAGAGTTGAGCAGAGGGTGTTGCAATGGTTTGGGCATATGGAGAGAATGGATAATGAGCGATTGGTGAAAAAGATAACTAGATCTGATGTGAGAGGTGTAAGACTGAGAGGAAGACCACGAATAGGATGGATGGACAGTGTGAAGAGAGCCCTGGATGCGAGAGGGATGTCTGTTGAGCAAGGAAGAGTGGCTGTGCGTGACAGAAATAAATGGAGAGAAATTGTGAATGAATAAGTGATGACGCAGCCCTGAGGGGATATTCTCCCGCTTTTGGTCTGATCAGCTAGTCAGGTCAGGTGCGGGTAAGGGGATGGGTCTGTTATGATGTGGCAGGGGTAAACCAGTTCTGCTGTCGGGCCCTGCTGTGGATGTCACTGATTGCATTGCGCAGTTGACCCTTGTGCGTTGTGATGCAGTGAGGATCTGTCCGTTCTCCCCTTTGGGGCTAAGATGCGAATAAATGTGTTTGAATGGATGAGTAAATGGAGAGTGAGTCGTCCTGTCTCGGCTACCTCCCTTTCCTTGGGGGAAGCAGCCTAGGTATATAGATAGATAGATAGATAGATAGCATGGTGGTGTTTCTCACTTTTCCTGCCAGTTTTAACTGGATGGTTTGGGGGCGGGGGGAGCCTTCTTGCATTACTATCCTAATCCTTCAGCATATAGAATTAGATCTCGTAGTCATAGTCTACTCTGTAACAATCACCCTCAAAAGGACCATAAGGTCTGTTGGTGTTTGCTTTCCTTTGTACTCCTTTGTACTCTGTTTTTTCCCCTCTCATCCTTCTTTCTTTCCGTTAGCTATTCCTTTTTCTATGCCTCTCCTCCATCACTCACTCTGTGCATTGGTAATCTTGCTTCCTTCCTTCGCCCTCTCCATTTTTATATACTTTTTTCCCCCTCACACGCCTCTCTTCTTTCACCCTTATCTGTAACTATTTGTTCCTCTTTCCTTCGCCTTCTCCATCCTTCCATTCTTCTCTCCGTCCGTGTTAGGTCTCTCTTCCTCAGTCTCCCCTTTCCCACCCCTCCTGTCTCTTGTCATTCCCTCCTTCCCATCTCGCTCTCCATTTTCGTTTTGCCTCTCCCTGCTTCCCCTGTTCCTCAACTCCTGCCGATTACTGTTTATATCCCGTCTCTTTTCCTTTCCCTGTTTTAGTTCTTCCTTTTTCTGTACCTCCCCTTCGTCATTCTCCCAACTCAGTGCTAATTTTTCTTTCCTTCTTTTCTCCTTAATTGTTTGTATTCTATTTCATTTACGTACATTTCTTCACTCATCCTTATTAGTTAAGTGCGTTCCCATTTCTTTCATCTAATCCAATATCCTTCCTTCTTTCTATTTCCATTTTTTATTCTTCTTCCCTTCGCTACCTTCTTCACTACCTTCTACTCACTTACTTTTGTCTCTCTCTCTCTTCTACTTCTCTATCGCTCTCCCAAACCATATCTATTTATTCCCCTTTCCTTCACTTTTTACTCTGTTTTTCCCTCATGTCTTCCTCAATTTTTGTATCATTTTTCCCTGCGTGCCCTTTTTCACACTCCTTCTTCTCCCTTCTCTTGATCTCAATCCCTTCACTGTCCCTATCCATTGCTATTTATTGCTGTTCCCCTCACTTCACCCACCGTCCCCCCCTCTTTCTTCCGATCTATTTTTATGCTTTTTTTTTTTTTTTCATGTCTGTCCCTCAGCTCTTCCCCCTTCCATGCCCTTCACTTCATCTCTCTCTATACCTCCTCTTTTTTAATCTCACTGGATTCGTCTTCCATTCATCCCAACCTATATCGTTCTGTACTTTCCATTTTTGTTGCTTTTCCATGCATACTCTTCGTCACTCTCTTTTCCACATTTCCTTCATCTCTCTCACTTACCTCCTCTCCTTCATTCTCCTTGTGCATTGTTTTTTTTCTTCTCTTTCCCCCCCATCTCTCCCACAGTCTTTCTTTTCTTTCCGCCAGCCATTCTAGTATTCTTTTTCACAGCGTACCCTTCTTTCTCGCCTTCCTTTCCCATCCCTTCATCTCTGCCATTGCCTCTTACCCTTCATCTTCCCTCACCATTGCTATTCCTACCCCCTGCTCCTCTCTCTCCATTTTCCATCACTCCCTGCCTCGCCTATTCAGTCTCCCTGCACATTCCTGTTCCCCTTCCCTTCTCACCTCCAGTAATGCTCCCTTACCTCCTCTCCTCTCTATCCATCCCTTCTTCTCTGTCCTCCCTCCCATCCTTCTACCATTTCCTTCTCTCCCCTCTGTCTACCCATCCCTCCTCCCTACCATCACCCCGTTCTCCCTCATCTCATGCCTACCCTTCTCTCCACCTCTTCATTCTTCCCTGTCTCTCCTACATCTTTCCCTCCTTCCTATCCATCCTCCATTTCTTCCCTCATCCTACCTTCCCTTCTTTCGTTCTGTTTGCTCCCTCCTCTCTTCTTTCCTTTCCTTCACCCTACTCTTCCCTCTTACTCTCCCTTTTTCCACACTCATACGTCTTCTCCCTACCCTTTTTTCCTCCTCCATCTCCTCCTCCTCCACAGTTAATTATCTAGAAGAAAATAATTAAATATTCGCGATGTGGAATCAGACATCGTCGTTCATGCTTAACTAGCTTACTGGACTTCTTTCATTATGTTTACTTTAATCATATGACGACTCAAGAGCAGTAGATATACCGGTAATTTATCTCGTCTTTCAGCAAGCATTTAACAGTTCATCACAAGCGTCTCGTAAGCACAACAGAAGCCTGTGTAATAAAAGCAAATACGCAGAAATGGTTACAACACTGGCTTTCAGACCGAAGACAGCGATTTAAGATAAACGGAAAGGAATCAAAGTGGCGTAATGTGATTAGTGGTGTTCCCAAGGGCTCAGTACTTGGACCGATACTTTCATTATCTACATAAACATACATATGTGCCAAAATTACTTAACTTGTGATGAGTTTGTTATAATATTGGTGGAATCGATGCGCCCTTTTAGTAAAGAATTAACTTGTTGAGTCCGAACTGGTGAGCAACTTTGGCTTTCTTCTCACCTCCGTCAGTCGACGTTATTACGTCTAAGTTTTGGGTGTAATTTACCAACGGCTTCTTCTTCTTCTTCCCGTCCCTCGAAGAATTTGTAGGCTCAGGAGGGTTATGATCGGCCATGGTAGCACTGAGCAGGTGGAGGAAGCACGAGGGAAAAAAAAAAAAAAAAATCCTCTCACTTCTCCGGAACAGCAGGCCAATAACAGAGAGACGATTCGCTCAAGAGCGCGCATCCTTCATGCATAGTGCGGGAGGGAAGAGCTGTGATTGGTTTACAATAAGTGTTATGCATGAATATGATTGGTTTAGTAACTGTCATGCTTCACTACGATTGGTTAACACCCGGCTAGATGCGCGGGCTTGAGGTAATGGCGGCGCATATTACACGAGGTTTCGGAAAAGCATTACTTTTGAGGCTGCATTCGCAAATTTAGTGAAATGTACGAGCTGGTGATACTGCAAACTGTTGCATGATGTAGCCGTGTATTATGAATCTGCTGTTTAGGAGATTCCACTGTAATGGAGCGGGGAGTGGTGTACTGTTATACATTAAGGTAAGATCTTATCCAGACATAATTCTTAGGCCCTCTACCAATAACACTGACATACGCACCTCTATGGTCTCACATTTTATTCTTCTGCCGTACACACTCATCTCACACATACACTCCTATCATGTAATTGACATACACACACACTTACACAGAAAATACACACACACACACACACACACACACACACACACACACACACACACACACACACACACACACACACGCACGCACACAGAAATGCAAGCAAGCACTCAAACCTTTACTACAGTAACTTCTTTTTTTTTTTCCCCAAGTTGTCATTCCTTTTCGTGTATCATTTACAATTCTAGACTTTACTGTCATTGCATGGGAGAAAAACAATGTTTGCCATGCATTCCCTGCTTGCCGTAGATCAACCCTTTCACTACGAGATGTCTTCCACAAGCTGAGTAAAAATATCTGGCGGTAACAAAGATAGAGTTACAAAGACGTCCCTGGCAAGAAGTCATCTGTGGAATTTGTTTGTAGCCCCTCTGCGAGATGTCTCCCTTAAGCAGAGTAAAATCGTCAGACGGTAACCAGGATGAAATATTATTTAAGCGTCACTTTAATGAAGGGGTTAATGGACACTGTTATTACTGTAGCCTCCTCACTGCGAGAAGTCTCCCCAAAGCTAAAGATCATCTGGGAATAACAAGAATAGAATCTAAGGGTTATCGTACTGAGGAGGTTAACACGGTCGGGTTCGTATGACCCACTCCCAGCTGAATAAAACTGGTTGTTGTACCTGGAATACAATAGTAAAGTTGCCCTGACTATGAGCTAGTTAATGAAAAGGAAGACAGCGATATTTGCAGTTGCCCTCAGTTTATTCAGGTAGTGCCATAAGGAGAGTCCAGCGCGTCGTGTTAACAACCTCAATGCCTCTAAGGGACATTCAAAGGTAAAATTGGAGCTTTCACATTCTTTGATTTACGTTCCAAAAACAGCAATAATATCTTTCCGCTTTTCCCACCTTATGCTTGATACAGTGGGAACCGAATTTTGATGATGATAAGGATGTGGATGAGGAGGAAGAGACGGAGAATTATGATATGGATAATGATGATGATGATGGTGATGATGATGATGATGATGATGATGATGATGATGATGATGATGACGATCATGATCATGATGGTGATGATGATGATGATGATGATGATGATGATGATGATTAGGAAATGTAGGCGGAGTAGGAGTAGGAGGAGATGTAAGAGAAGGAGGAGGTAGAGGAGGAGGAGAATGGTGACGATGACGACGACGATGCTCATAACAGTGATGACAACCAGTTCACTGTTTCCCACATCTGCTTTACAAAGTGCTACACAACACAGTGGTCTTCCTGTGCTTACGTGTATGCTCGTTGGTATGGCAGGCTCTTTGTTGGACGATTTTATTCAGTCGCCGAACTACGACGGCCTGCTTTTATTATCATTATGATAATAATAATAATAATAATAATAATTATTATTATTATTACTACTACTACTACTACTACTAGTAGTAGTAGTAGTAGTAGTAGTAGTCGGTAGTAGTAGTAGTAGTAGTAGTAGTAGTAGTAGTAGTAGTAGTACTATTAGTACTACTACTACTACAACTACCACCACTATTACTACTACTACTTCCGTTATTATCATTACTATTTTTATTATTCCCAGACAGTTTTAATCAGCTTACAAGAGACTTTCGAGCTGGTTGGATGAAATACGAGTATACCCTAAGTCCATATCACTACGATGACACACTTTCTAGTTTATATTTATTTTTTCCAGACGATTTGATTCACCTCGGGAATATCTTTCAAACTGGAGGAGTTAACTTTTAGCCTTCACAATCCCCATTTATACGAGAGGTCTTTCATAATCAGAAGATAACAACAATAAGATCCAGTAATACGTCATCATACTAATGGGGTTAATAACTCCCTCAGTACCAGAGATCTATCGTAAGCTAAACAAAATCCTCCGAGTGCAATAAAAATTTAACAGAACAGACATCTCCTCCTCCTCCTCCTCCTTATCATCATCCACACCTCTTTTTCCACCCTTAAATGTGGTGAGAGAGGATTCAAAGAAAGGCAGGGAGAGAAAAAAGAAAGCTTTATAAGAATAAACTAACCAAAGCAACCTGAAATGAATGAGCCATTCTCTCATTTACTCATCATTCAAGCCCACGGACTCCTAACCACCTCACACACCTGCACATCCACACTTGGGCACTTCATACCACATATCGGTTAGAGTCATCCAGACGACTATCACTTCACCAGGACATAACAGATGCGCCAAACCCTTGTCATACACTGCTTCATACGAAATGCTTCCTACCAGCTCAAATCTGTCATTATCCTAGCCTCATCACTCTCCATACCACACTTTCGCACACTGCCATGGGTAACTTGTTATTCACTGGCTGTCTCTTGGGATGATTCATGTTGTTCACGAAACTTTTTAATTGGAATATTCACTGCCTTTTGAGACGATTCATGTGGTCCACGGAACTTGTTAATTCGAATAATCTCTGTCTTTTGATTCACGTTGCCTAAAAAACTTTTTAATTCGAATATTCACTGACTGTCTTTTGAAATGACTCATGTTCTTCACGAAACCTGTTAATTCGAATATTCACTGGCTGTCTCTTGGAATGAATCACGCTGTCCAATGAATTACGAAACGCAGCACCATAGGGAAAAAAAAAGTGTGACGCTGGTACTATCAGGCTCAGGACATGACAGATGCCACGACACTCACGATAATGGAATAAGGTATTAAGGAAGCCCGTGAGAGCTGGGTAAGGGAAGGTGTGGCAATGGGAAGTGTGGGTGGTTATTCTGGATGGCACTGGACATTCTCAGCGCCACTTCTTTAAAGATTTATTTCACACTTTGCACGTGAGTGTCCTCTCTAATATTACAGATGTGTGCTGTGTGGATGCTGAAATAATAAAAATGGCGTGCAAGGGAATGTCAAGGTGCAGAATCGAATATAAATCGCTAAAGAAGAGCAACAAAGTTCTTACATCACGTGGTCGTATTGTAGATGGCTCTGGAAATTTCGTAAGCTGGTAACGCTTGTTCCTTAGCGATTTGTTCTGACTATTACATCTTTTCATCCCATGTATAATAACTGATCCATAAACTCTCGACACTAAAAACATATTAATATAGACAACATATAAGGGTAACTTTTAAGGCGATATGTATATATTCAGTGTATATATATATATATATATAATGAGCGATTGGTGAAAAAGATAACTAGATCTGATGTGAGAGGTATAAGACTGATAGGAAGACAACGAATAGGATGGATGGACAGTGTGAAGAGAGCGCTGGATGCGAGAGGGATCTCTGTTGAGCAAGGAAGAGTGGCTGTGCGTGACAGAAACAAATGGAGAGAAACTATGAATGAATAAGTGATGCCGCAGCCCTGAGGGGATATTCTCCCGCATTTGGTCAGATCAGCTAGTCAGGTCAGGTGCGGGTAAGGGGATGGGTCTGTTATGATGTGGCAGGGGTAAACCAGTTCTGCTGTCGGGCCCTGCTGCGGATGTCACTGATTGCATTACGCAGTTGACCCTTGTGCGGTGTGGTGCGTCGAGGATCTGTCCGTTCTCCCCTTTGGGGCTAAGATGCGAATGAATGTGTTTGAATGGATGAGTAAATGGGGAGTGTGTCGTCCTGTCTCGGCTACCTCCCTTTCCTTGGGGGAAGCAGCCTAGGTATATATATATATATATATATATATATATATATATATATATATATATATATATATATATATATATATATATATACATATATATATATATATATATATATATATATATATATATATATATATATATATATATATATATATATATATATATATATATATATATATATATATATATATATATATATACATATAAGGCGCTGAAGAAAAACTACCAGGAAGTCTCCTACATGACAATGTTAAGGACGGTACTTTAAGTGGAATAGGAGGCTTCAGAGTTCTTTTTCCATAGCGATGTTTTGCACATTACACATTATCTCGTTTACTACTTTACATGGTTTTTATACCAACATAGTGTCCATCAGTAAAATACAAGTTAAGGTGTGATGTGCAAAATAAATCACTAGGTTAGAGATGTTAAGAAATTTCCTAGGCCAGAGAGATACGCTGCCCTGAGAGGTGTGGCAATATGTGATGTGACAGAGTGTGGTGTGATGTTTGTGATGTGGCGCTGTGTGGTGCGGCAGTGTGTTAGTGCGTGAGAGAGAGAGAGAGAGAGAGAGAGAGAGAGAGAGAGAGAGAGAGAGAGAGAGAGAGAGAGAGAGAGAGAGAGAGAGAGAGAGAGGACGATTATAAATATCAAATTAGCAGAAAATAAAGATTAATTCAGTGTTAGAAAAGAATGTGACAAAATTTTCCACGTACTGCGCCTTCAAAACTTATATGTGTAGCAGACAACTGTGTTTACGACCTTCAGAAAAAAAAAAAATGTAGATATGTACTTAGAGACCGAAATGTGCATAGTGTATGCGTCGGGAAAAATGTACATATATCATTTTGGTGAAGACAGAAAGGCGTTGGGCTACATAAATTACATAGCAGTCAATTAATTAATTAATTCATTCATTCATTCATTCATTGATAAGACAGTAATCAGATAAAGTAGGTACAGAGAGGAAAGACGGGAACTGGATAATCGTAGGTGGGGAGAAAGCGAATGTGAGGCGGACGTTAAGGAAGAGAATATACGTCACTGGAAAGAAACACTTGCACACTACCCACCGCACTGGATGCTTACGTCACGCCCACAGATACCCGTCACGGCATCATTATCACCTCGTCACCTTAAAGGACGTCTCTGAAAATCATCATCATCAACGAAAGAAAATAGATAGACAGATTGATCGATAGAGAGGTAGACAGGTTAATATGTGAACGTATGTATGTGTAAAATAGTTCCCACACATGTACGAGTGTACATCCGCTCATGCCAATCCAAGTGCTTACAGAGGTCAAGTGTTCAGCCCGGTAACTCAGGTCAAGCAGTGTAATCAGTCTAATGAGCTAGTTAATGCCCCCTGATCAAATTAAGAGCGGTATTTAATTTAAGGAGCGGTTGTGGCACCTGGCGAGACCAGCTAATTACACCTGTTGCTCTCCATAAATTTGTTGAGTCACACCTGGAGCAATACCTTTTGGGGAGTTAAGGCCAGGTAGAAGTAGGGAAGGTATGATTGAGAGAGAGAGAGGGGGGGCGGGGCGGGAGGGACGGAGCGGGGGATAGAAACAAGAAGGAAAGAAAAGGAGGGAAGAAGGAAGAGAAATATTGGAGAAAGAAGGAGAGACGAGAAGAGAAGGATGGAAGAAACGAACATGAGAGAGGGCATCAGTCTTGCCATCTCACACGCAAAGGTAAGTTCTTGCTTCAGCTGTGGATATGCAAAAATTATTTCCAAAACGGCTTATTACGCTAGACAGGGGCGATTAAGAGATGTATCTAATGAGGCATCAAATTACTTACTGTACACGGCAACACGAACGGCAGACAAATTATCCACTACGCTAACGAGCCTTTACCCAATGAATTTTCTGGGCGAGCTAGTTGCTGAAATCAATATTTATGTCTTTTTAATGAGACCCAGATATGGTTAGTTTTTCTTCATTAATTAGCAACACGTTTTGCATCATACGGCGATGCTAGTTGCCGATAGTGACCTTTTTTTTTTTAATGAGAGCTAAATATGTATGGAATTTTTCTCACGATAAGTTAATTGCTGTCTTTCTGTCTTGATGCTTGAAAGATTAACGTTCAACCAGATTTATTACTGTTTTTCATAATCTAATGAGCTGAAGATGGGTGGTATCTCATCACGATAAGTTATTTGCTGTCAGTGAATCTACATGTTTGATAAATTAACCTCGAACCTGCATTTATGGATAAGGTAATTGCTGGCAGTGATTATACGTGCTTGAAAAATTAATATTCAGCCAAAATTTATTAATACTGATATGAGTTTGATATGAAAATGAAAGCTCTGAGTTTGAAATGAAAAACTGTATAATTCAGAGTTTTGGGGGTCTGATATAAGAAAGTCTGAGGCGGATGGAAGCTCACTCGCCAGCCAGAACGATATCCTCGAAGCTCATCCACACAGGTGAGGGTTGAATGTATCCTTGCCTTATAGGCCCGTTTTCACCTGATGGAACAGGGCCAACCAGTCTTTTTTTTTTTTTTTTTTTTTTTTTTTTATAGACTGTTCTGGGTTGTCTTAGATTTTTGCGGTTTGTTCTGTGATCGAATTTGGGCATTTTAGAGAGGTAAATTGTGTGGGTTTCAATCCTTTATGGAGTGTATGCACAAGGACTTGAAAAAGAAGTCAAGATTTTTTTTTATTTTTTTTATTAAATGATGTATCTTCAATGTGTGACTTGGAGGAAGGACAGCCACATGGAAAGCGACGTGGAGGCAATTTGCCTGTGGCCACCCTTTACGAGATTACTTATTGCCAATGCCTTGATTCTGCAAAGAGTGGTGACAAACAGATTGTCTCCTTGTCGCCCTGTCCTCTGCCATTTGTCTATCCTCTCCCTCTCCACCATATACCTCTCCACTCCATCCCTCCCTCACCAGGGACTGACCCAGGATTTTATTATTATTTTTTTTTGTTGCCCAAATTTTTGTTGCCATTATTCAACACTGCTTTAGTCTCAATACCCTAAAATATTATTTAGGGGACTTTTTGACCACGTTGGTTTTTCCACAGCTGTTTCACAATGTTACTGAATAATGTAGTGAGCCACTTGATTTGATTTATTTATCCTTGGATATTGCAAAAACGGATTAAGTAAAGCTCGAATGAAAATTCACACACCTGCGGTTTGTTCAGTGCAATACTTTTCATACTTTACAAAGAAAACAAGAAACGTATGTTTACATTTGTGTATCATCGGGATAAAAACATACAATAATTCTCAACAGGCTGTAACAAAATAGATTAATAAGCCAATTACAATAATCAAAAACTGTCTTGAGCTCCATGTTATATGCTGAACGAAATAACATACAAATGGACTCTTAATCACATTCAGTTATTTTGTGGCCACTCATTAACATTGTTGGAGAGAAGATCCACAAATTGCATTGGTCGGCTGTGTTTCCTTGCAAACACACCAATGGCTTTTGGAACATCGATGGGTACACCATAGTGGATATTCATTACAGTAAGTCTTGTCAGGCGTTCATTTGTCATCGTGCTCCTGAGCCGGGTCTTCAGCCGACGCATGGCAATAAAACTTCACTCATTCTCACAGCTGGTCACGGGAATAGTACATACAAGGCGTAAGATGATCCTGATGGTTGGGAAAAAATCCTCATCTGCAAATGGCAAAGCATCTCGTGGATTGCTAGGTACCTCTTTCTCCCATGCTTTCCATTTCCTCATTCATATTCCTAAGCTCAACTTCTAGTGACTGCTTCTCTTGGAGGTCATGGTTGTATGATGTTGCCAGCTGCTGAGTTAACGTCTTGATTCCAATGTCAGATTTCAGGAGAACTGCAGGTACAATCTGCAGTCCCTGAATGGCATTCTTCTGGACTGAAGAAAACCTCTCATTCAACTGTTGGTCTTAATGATCAAGTAGTGCGATGGTAACATTGCGTTTGCAGTAGTCTGTTACAGATTCAGTAGGAGCATTGTTTCGGAGTGTCTGTCTACCACACCTCCTGGGGGCTTTGACGTCCGGTTCGAATGTTCCAGCAATATCTGTTGCTTGCTCAAAGCATCTTTTAAGGAAAGAATTGACATCTACCTTCACTTAATTAACCAAGTGTTTGAAATCATCGACATGTTCATAAGCACGGATGATGTCAGTGGCTCTGACTTGTAGTTTCTTACACAGTCCTTTCGTAGCCAACAACACTTTACTGGTTACAGTCAGTGAGAACACAAATTCAAACTGTGTAATGGACAGGCACAAGCTTCGAGCGGCACTGATAGAGTCCCTATTCCACTCATTGGGTGAGGTCATCATATCCTCCAGGCATGCGATGATTGTAGGTAGTAGATCCAGGAAAACTTCCCTAGCATCATAACATTCGATCCAAAGTGTTCTGCAAACATCGCGTTGTTTGGTTCGGTTGGTTTGGCAGTCATCAGGTCTCATTATGAAGCCCTCTAGATGATTCTGGCGTTTTGGAGAGTTATTAACAAATCTGCTGGCTTCACTGATGACAGTCAACATACTGGACATTGGTATGGCTTTGCAAAGCCTTCATTATACATAAGTAGAACTAACGGGAGTTGCAGTGAATATAAATCTCCTCTGGCTCTACTTCGAGAACTCGAATAGACAGTAGCACCAGTCGAGCAGAGCAGTACTCCCAAGGTGGATGGAATGCTGATGACAGGAAGTGCTGGAGCTCTCATTTCATCAGCTCTCAGGACTAGTTCCTGACCATCCCTCTTTTCTGAACGTTTTCAGCGTTTCAGTAACACAGAGAGTAGGCCAACTTGCTCTCCAATACAAGTTTCTCTATATGTCAACACCAGTCTACATGCACAGTACACGCTACAGTTCCTTTTCAAAATTTAAAAATAAAAAGGAATATGGCGCACCCACACCATGCCTTGGAGCTCCCGGGGGGGGGGGAGCATAAATGCTCCCACCATCGGCCCCTCTCCCGGTGACGAATCTTTGAGCTGCCTGGATCCACTGCCTGACTCACTTCTTCATTTCTGCAACATTCACGGCCTTTCCTCTAACTTTGTCTCTGTCGAACATCACCTCTCATTCTCTACACCTCACCTTCTCTTTCTTACCGAGACTTAGTTGTCTGAGGCAACTGATAGCAAACCCTTTTCTGTATCCTCCTACTTTCTCTATACTCATTTCAAAGCCAAAGGTGGATGTTGTGCAAATGTATGCTACTACCTATCTTGCTGTCGTGTTCCCGAAATCGATTCTTCTAAATTCTCTACTCTCTGGCTTCGGCTTTCTTGTCAATCTCTGACTAAATATATCTGCACTGTTTACTTATCCCCTAATTCTACTTACTATGAAAAATTATTCGACTATCTTACTTCTACGATGGAACACATTCTATCCATTTCTCCTTTCTTTGAAATCTCCATTCTAGGAGATTTCAATGTTCTCCACCAACTTTGGCTCTCCGCTCCTTTCACTGATCCACCTGATGAAACAAGCCTACATCTTTTCTCTCCTTAATGACCTAGAGCAGCTTATACAGCACCCTACCCATATCCCTGACTGCCTTGGAGTGAGCACCAACATAATTGACCTCTTTCTCACAACTAATCCTTCTCCTTACACAGTTAATCTTTTCTCTCCGTTGGACTCCTCCGATCATAACCTTATTACCTTAACCTGTCCTATCGCTCTGGTACGGCCTGTGGACCCTCCAAAGAAACGTTGTCTGTGGCGCTTTGGAGCTGCAGATTGGGAGTCCCTCAGGCAGTAATTCTTTTATTTTCCTTGGAATGATCATTGCTTCCATGGCCGGGAGCCATCTGAGTGTGCCTTGCGCATTACAGAGGTTATTCTCTCGGGCATGGAAGCATACACTCCTTTCTCATATCCTTTGACTAATGTAAGAAAGCCTTGGTTTAATCACGCTTGTTTTAATGCTGTCTGCAACAAGGAGAGGGCCTATAAAAGGTATTGAAGTCAAACCACCCCTGAATCACATCATTCTTATGTTTCTGCCCGGCATTGTGCTAAGTCATTTCTTCGCTCTGCTAAAAATAATTTCGTCCATACTAAATGCTCTCAACTCTCCAACTCGAATTCTTCCCGCTCCTTCTGGCACCTTGCCAAAAACCTTTCTAACAACAATACTTCATCATCTCTCCCTCCTCTTTTCTACTCTGATGGCTCTGTAGCTATTTCTTCTACTGATAGAGCAGATCCCTTCGCTCAGATTTCTCCTCGAATTCCATCTTAGACGAGTCCGGTTCTGTTCCTCCATCACTTCTCCCCTCTGACTTTCTCATGGCTGACATTAAAATGTCTTCAGCCATTGTATTTTTTGCCATCACTGGCCTCGATACTAAGGCATATGGGCCTGATGGAGTCCTTTCAGTTGTCCTCGAGAACTGGGCTTCTGTACTTACACTCTGCCTAGGTAAAGTCTTTTACCTTTGTCTTTCAACTTGTACCTTTCCTTCTTACTGGAAGATTGATCTCATTCAGCCAGTCCCAAAGAAGGGTGACCATTCCTAACCCTCTAACTATCGTCCCATGTCTTTAACATCCTGTGTCTCAAAAGTTTTCGAGTCTATTCTTAACAGAAAAATTTTAAAGCATCTTTCCTATCACAACCTTCTTTCTGATCGTCAGTATGGGTTCCGTCAGGGACGTACCACTGGCGATCTTCTCACCTACCTTTCAGACTCGTGGTCATCCTCCTTTCGGGACTTTGGCAAAATCATCGCCATTGCACTTGACTTTTCAAAGAATTTTCATCGAGTCTGGCATAAATCTTTAATTTCCAAACTGCCCTCTTATGGATTCTGTCCTTCTCTTTGTGCCTTCATCTATAGCTTCCTTTCTGGTCGTTCTATAGCTGCTGCTGTAGTCGGCCATCGTTTTTCTCCTAGATCTATCAACAGTGGTGTTCCTCAGGGCTCTGTCCTATCACCAACTCTATTTCTTTTATTGATCAATGATCTTCTAAGCTGTACATCTAACCCTATCCACTCGTACGCTGATCATTCCACCCTTCACCTTTCCATTCGGTTTCCACAATGTCCAGCTCAGCAGTCACTTCAACAAACAAGGGTTGAGGCTATGGCACACCAAATGTCTGACTTGGCTCGTATCTCTAATTAGGGTAAAAATCATCTTGTTGTTTTTAATGCTTCAAAGACTCAGTTTTTACACCTATCAACCCGTCAAAATCTTCTACAGGAGTACCCACTAATGTTTAATAATATCCAGCTCAATCCTGAATCATCCTTGAACATGCTTGGGGTTTCATTCACACGTGACTTATCTTGGAAAGATCATATTGCATCTCTTGTAAGATCCGCTTCCAAGAGATTAGGTGTGCTAAGCCGACTCCGTGCCTTCTTTACCCCTGCACTGTTGTTGACTTTATACATGGACTTTATTCACTCCTGTTTAGATTACAACTCTCATGTGTGGGGAGGCTCCCCACATACATCTCTCTTCAATAGGGTGGAGTCAGAGGCTACTAGTCTCATCAACTCTCCTCCCCTTACTGGTTCCCTTCAACCTCTGTCTCTTTCCAGCACTGTTGCCTCTTTATCTCTTTTCTATTGCTAAGTCAATGGTCACTGCTCCTCTGAACTGTCTGCTTGCATCCCTCCACCTTTACGACTGGCACATAACACGCGTCTAGCAACAAACTCTCATCTCTTTTCTGTCCAACTCTCTAATGCAAGAGTTAACCGTTACTCCCACTCCTTCATTTATGCACCAGGTCAACTCTGGAACTGTCTTTTGTCTGTATTTCCTACTTCCTATGATCTCTAGTCTTTCAAACGCAGTGTGTCCAGGCATGTCGAAATGAATGGATCTTGAATTTTGCTCTCTTCTGTATTGCTTTTTTTTTTTTTTTTTTTCTTGGAAGGAACGTTTTACTGGCTGAGCCTTTGGTTCATTCTTCCTCGTATTAAAAAAAAAAAAAACATGTAAGTTTGCTGCCATGTTGCCTGCTCCATCATAAGACTGCCCACGGAGATTCGCCATATCGAGTCCTTGTTTGTCAGTTATAGTGTACATTAGTTTGTCAACAATAGCACGTCCAGTTGTCCCAGTATCACACTCAACAAACTCCATGAACATTTCTTGGATGTTGTCGAGGGAATCCACATACCTCACAGCCAAGCTGAGCTGTTCATGGTTGGATACATCTGCTGCCTCATCTGCACATATAGAGAAAAGCATTTTTGATGTCAGTGATACAACTATACTGTACTTGCCGACCAATGATAGAAATCAGTTCATTTTGGACTGTTCTCGATGTATAGGCGTCATTCCCGCTGCATTTCTGTAAATGATTGGTGAGTTGATCGTCACAGTCTCAGGCTCGGTATCTCAAGAAAGAGATGAAGTTTCCGGGTTATTGGGCCGGTTCTTTGAAGATATTTTTATTTGAATCTACACGTCCACGAAGTGCCGCATTCTGCCTCCCACAGAGAATAATTGTGTCATTGACAGACTCCAACAACTTCCTGTTTGTAGCAGTTGTCTCTGCCGCGGCAGAATTCAACTGTGCTTTACCGGTAGGTTTCCTCTGTTCCATCACACCGATGAAATCCTGAGCTCTCTGCTGGGTTTCCATGTGATATAAAAGGCCACTGTGTGCTTTCAAGTCACTGTTCCCCTTATGGTACATGTTCCAGTATTGTGTCACAAACTTTCCACCCACAAAAACCTTCCCGAATAAACAACAGTATTTACACAGAGCATCATCATCAGCATTAAAATACACTATCCAAGGGTAATTTATGGTCCACATATCCTGGAAACACACACACACACACACACACACACACACACACACACACACACACACACACACACACACACACACACACACAAGACCAGCATTCACACTAGAAGAAGAAAATGCCTGAGCATCGTTAGAGAGTGAAACAGAAAATTTAGTTGGAATGGAAAAATCACTCCCACTGTGAAGACAACTAATCAGGAAAGAAGGATGTTGCCCGGGAAACTAGATCAACACCCCTGCTTCCGTCCCTGCTCACCCTTGGGCTCCCCCTCCTCCTCTCCCCGTCCATCTCACGCACATATTCCTCTAGCCTGTCTGAGTGTCCATCCTCACCACCTATTATACCGCCCTTAAATCATTTCAGAAGTTGGTCAACAGTCAAAACAGGAACAAGGGAGTCCAAACCGCCAAGATGAAAGTGCTTCTCTGCCTGACCCTCTTGTTGGGAGTATCTCAGGCTGTGGTGAGTCTTACACACACACACACACACACACACACACACACACACACACACACACACACACACACAGCCATTACATCGCTTGGGGTGTCACAAACATCACTCACTACAAACACTCCCCCTCTTATGCCATTCGTGCTTCGTCAGCATGAAGAAGGGTTCATTCTGGCTAACACTCTCCCTCCAAGGCTATGGTCAGGATCTGCAGTGAACCTTCTTATTTATAATTTGATTAAGTTACAGTGATGTTTTTGTCATTACTGGCGGGACATGTTCAGTTCAGAGATAAATTGTATCTAATTACGCAGGTTGATGAACAGAATGACCTCAGACTAACTCCCCTAGTCAGACCTTAGATTCTGATTCTAGAGTTACTGATATTTATTTATTTTATTCATTTATTACCTTGTTTAGTTCAGAGATAAACTGTGTCTAGTTACGAGTAGGATGATGAATAGATTGAACACAAATTTAATGCTGCTATTTTGACCTTAGATTTGCATTCCAGGGTTACTCATATATATATATATATATATATATATATATATATATATATATATATATATATATATATAGATATATATATATATATATATATATATATATATTTATTTACTTCAATAACCCCTTCTTTTGTGGCCAAGAATCTCATGGCGATGGAAGAAAGAGAAGCAGAATTCGAGGTGGATGACGACACAGTGTTGAGGCTTGAAGAGAGGGCGATCCCCATACGACCACGGATTTGCTACAGCAAAAAGTAAGTGACATTAAACTCCTGATGGCATAGGACGATACGTAGCACATCGTAAGCGATTTGTTTTTCATATTTGATCTTCCGACTGTCTTGGATGCTATGGCAAAGGGTGAGTGATATTCGGATTCTTGTACGTAAGGAGCAACTGTGAGATCTTATGAGACTTCGCTAGTGAAGCACCCTGGCCCGTATTCTCGTCGGTTAATGACTCTTTTCCTTAGCGATTTAATTTTGGGTATGGTTAGTTAATATCCTTTTGTACGTAATTTATGCAGAGTATGGCAATACTGAAAGGATTTATGGAACACACAAGAGGACAGTATGGTGAAATAAACAAAAAAGTAAGTCGCTTGGTAAAACTGTTAGGGAGTTTCCTTACCCGACGAGAATATGAGCCCTTGTGCATGAATTCTTACTCAGCTATAAGCGTCATGCAGAGCTTCACTAGTACCTTCCATGTGATTATCCTTAGGGTGGGACTGACTGGCTGGGGAAGGAATGAAAGGGCAGTTAGGGAGGGTAAAGGACGGGAGGGCAGGGTAAGGAAGGAATGGGTAGAGAAGGACAGGGTAGGGGAGGGCAGAGGAGGAGAGGGCATGGCGGGGGTGGGTAGCGCTTCAGGAGACACTCCCACATCAAAAACTAAATCATCAGGCTCAAGGACTCAGTAATTACGCAATCCTCTGAGCCGTAGAGCATCTTTTTGCATTTTATTCTCATCATCTCAAGATATCCTTCAGCTTATAATGGACATTTTGAAATGGGAGTTTAGATACAGCATTAATAAATCTCTTCAGTATGAGACGCTTTTCTCAAGGTCAGTAAAATCTTCAGTTAGGAGGAAGACTAAACTGAAGAGCACATCATCCTCAGTTGGCAGCAAGACTAAACTGAAGAGCACATCATCCAGGTTGAGGGGGTTCGCAGTATATCTTTCAACTCAGCTTGGAAGGTTTGATTGTGCTGGAGCCATTGGACAGTGCTATCTTTGTGTCTGACCTCCTCCCCCTCAGTTCAAAAAGCCACTAGTAAGTTGACTGAAAGAACCCATTAACTATTCACATAAGTAACCCAGCCTTCCTCTCAGCTTGGCAAATCAGAGTATGTTGTAGCCAACAAACAATGTTGTCTTCATGCCCAATCCCACCACTTCGATAAGCCCTTACTAAGATGAATAAAAGAACTCATAACTATTCACCTAAGTAATCCAATCCTCACCTCAACTCTGCAGGCTTACAAAGTGTGCCTCGAGAGGGGGGAAGTGCTATTCTCGTTCGTCAGTGGTGGATACGTACTGCAATGATCTGCAGGAGGGCTTGTGTGCTTCTGAAGCCTGTGTCTGCTGCCTTAATCGTGAGCACTTACCTCCTTATTATCTCTATCTCTGTCTGTCTGTCTGTCTGTCTGTCTGTCTCTCTCTCTCTCTCTCTCTCTCTCTCTCTCTCTCATGCTTTACTGTATTTTTTTTTTTTTTTTTTTTGCGACAGGTGTACCTTCACGTGTTTTTATATGCATCTCTGCCTTAAAAGCATCATCCTCGATCAGAAAAATATAGCCTTCTTTTTCTTCCTACAGAATGTTCGCCGAATCAACTGTGTCCCTAAGAAGTAAGAAATAAGACCCTCCAGCCGTAACGTTCAGGTGGCAGTGACTTGTAAGCACAGTAATCCATCTTTTCTTCTATACACTGACAGAAAGAATGCTCCTACACCAACGTGCCTGTGAATATAACTACAGTAGAAGACTACATTATTTTTAATCATGCACAATGTTGTTGTCTTTTTGGCACATCTGAAATATAAATTCAGTGAACTGTAGGTTAAAACTGCTCCTCTTCAGTCTACCATCCTCCTTTTGAGGGGGTAAGGAAGAAGTTGAGGGACGTTTGCATAATCAAGCGGTGTAGCCACATAGTTATTCTGGATCTGCCACATTAAACAACCACTAGTGTCAGCCTTCAAAAAGCCATTCACTACTAGGGTGTTCTATGCTGAATGTAAGGTTCTGGAAAAAAAATACGGTCCTCTGATAGAATAAGTTAATATTATAGTGCTAATCAAATTTTAATCTTGATTATCTTTAGTATTACACTGGACTCCTTCTGATTACAGAATGGCATTCCTGAGAGCTGTTGTCACTGAAGGCTTGGACACCACGTCACTGGACATCAATACGAACCCAATCACTGAACATGGATGATGGACATGGACCTAATCACTGAACTCAAATACAGACTTTTGACCTCTTCACAGATGTACTACTTTTCCATAAATGCATAACTGGCACTTCAGGAATTTATGTTAAAAATTTGAAAAAAAAAAAAAATCATCTAACAGGACCATTGTTTAGATTTCATTAGCTAGTTTTTCAACGTATACATCCAGGTACCCCTGTACCTATAAGTTACTGTTGGCAATTTCTATACTGTTATCATAGCTATTATTCTCTGCCAATATACCACATATTTAAAAATTCAAACATTAAGAAAAAACTTTCACAAGTCTGTCTCTCTTATTATTATGACATGCTTTAATCTAATACTATCAAGAAAACCATTCAGAACATTGGCTAACTACTTTTCCGTGTAATAGATTTTAGAGCTAGAGCACCAGTTATAAGTTTTAGCACTGATAGTATGTTATTTTTTCAAACCATTTCTAATGTTAAAAAAAAGGGTACATGTATAGAAACTAAGTGGGGGTGACAAAGAGTGGCTTGGTTGAGAACAAAAGAGCTAATAACAATCCTGTGTGGATGAAATTAGCGAGATGCACAGGACAAAAAGCGCACATGCATCACTAGTCAGTATTTACACTTGGAGTAAAAATTCCTTCCATTACCTGTACAAATACCTTTTTTTTTTTTTTTGTCCTATAGTTTCAGTTGGGTATGATTTGAAAGTAAAGCCATAATCATTTAAACCATCTGTAGAACCAGCTCAGTGCAGACCTTGCTGCACCATCACAAGATAAAGTTTGCCTGCTCTTCTACAACAGCTACTTCATGCTTACAGAATGTCCATTATTTTCTTCCGTAGCACATCCTAGAAAAAGAAAATCCATGGGCAGAGAAGCAGACAAGTGTCTCTCAGCTTATTATTTTACAGACTTTGAGGATTTCCATATAGCAGAGCAATAGTACTCTTCCTTTTATTTTCCCTCTGCTTATGAGCTAATGGATGCTTGTTTAACTTGGCAGCGACTTGTGAAGTAAATAAGGTAAAAATATACCCACATCCACTCTAACCTTGCCACTTAAAAGTTAATTTGCTCCACAGTTACTTGGCTTACATCATCTGACTGTCAGACTTGTTTCTTCCCAATTCTCACATGCTTACATTATCACTAGCAAGAAATCCTGGTAATTGAAATATGTTGATATGGCTGTCAAGGAATGACATTCTGAAATAAAAAGTAATAGATTATCATTTCTTTATTTTTCTTGGCAATGCTAATATGGAATAAAAATTACCAAATACATTCTACTTCTTCAAGCATCTTGCTTCTGCCCATCTTACTGCTCTGCTGTTGATGTTGGATTGTTTTTTAGAGCACAGGGTACTTGTAGAAAGCGATAGGAGCACAAAGTGTGTGGAAATGTGTGGTTATTTATATGAATGATCAAAGTTAAATATGGCAGAGGGAAACGAAGGGATTGCGATTTACTTGGCATGGAAGGCCACTTCTTTCTTTCCATCCTTCCTCTTCTGTCTTTCAGTCTTCATTCTTTCCTCTTCCTTCTGTCTTCATGTGACTCTACACTGAGTGATAAGCCAAATGGTTTTCTGTATCCCAGGACACCATTTACTACGCTTGGTAAACATATAACCAAAGCATGGCGCCTGGTGGTTTAGTGGGCAATTAAGGCGCTCCAATCGGATTGAGCCATGCAGGTTTATAACCAAGGAATGGTTGGGGTTTATTGCTCACGTAATGCCACTCAGGGATGAGTGGGAGTGGTCACTCTCATCTTAAATGTCAGGACCAACTTGCCCAGCCAGGGGCTACTACACTTCTCATGGGGCAACAATGGATTGGATGGTGATGATGATGATGATGATGATGATGATGATGATGAGTATTAAACAAACCTCAGTCTGTCTGATTGAACAGACGGATAAACCACAGAGAAGCAATCGTCCATGAAGGGCTGGTCCATGCAGTGAACCAATGTTTCCTTGTGCTGGGAGTAGTCTGGAGATTTGGTTCCCAGATGGACGTCTACATTTGTGTTCCAACACAGTTAACAGGGACACCATAGTAGTCTCCAAATCACCTTTGTATTTGGTTATATGGTTACCATCCCAGTGTCGTAAATGGCTTCCAGGGATACAGGAAACCATTAGCTTTGTCACACACTGTAACGCCACTTAAACGAAGACAGAAGAGTATAAAAAAATAACAAGAAGAATGGGAGAAATGGGAAGGATAGGGGCAGACACAGAAAAAGAATGATAAAGATGAAAAAAGAAGTATGCAGCACTACATTAAGTGAGAAGATGATGGTCAGCACTACCTACCGCCAGGAGTTATTGTAACAATGATATATAGATGAAGGAAAGAGCGATAATGAGAGCAGCGGAGGAAGAACAATAGGGAAATATATTTGGGCTGCAAAGACAAGGGAGAGAAAAAGCAGGTGTTACAGATGAGAGATGCACAGCAACGCCATCCACTAATCAAAGAGAAAAGACTCTTAGATTGTATAGCCACAGAGGCAAAACTGAAGATATGTGAGTGAAGTAGACCTGGTGGGACATTAAGATAATGGCCTTCGGTAAGTGAATTTTTGCGAGAGAGGAAGTTGAGCAAGCAAGAGGCGTGAGTAAAAGACAGGAATAAATGGATCCAGTTTCAGGGGAATTATAACGTGAACCGTTTCTCTTTTTTTTTTTTTTTACCCAACTGACGTAACAACTCTACCCTACAGCTTTAACAGGCTGTGGGTAGCAAAGCATACGTGACAGAGTTAGGGCACTGAAAGGCATGGCTAGTATGTGTCAGAATGTATGTATCATTTCATTCAGCACTGTACTGTATGTAATACCTTCTTTCCCGTATACTGGTATTATTCTTTATACTGGATCTCAGCCACTCATCAATGATAAAATGATAACCAACATGAAATGACGACCAGGTACCAGATGCTCTCTGTTTGCCCACTACAGTACTGACATCTTTTTATATTTGGTTTAAAGCAGATATCACATATACTGTTTACTTATCATCTAGTGACTTGGAATGTGAGAGCTTCCACTTTTAAGAATGAGATAATTATAATTAAACAAACCTCAGATAACACTGACAGGACAGCTTCTCTCATTAGACATACATCATTTATAAAACCACTGATTGAGCCTGTGCCGGTTTATATCCAAGGAGTGGTTTGGGTTTATTGCTCACGTAATGCTACTCAAGGATGAGTGAGTCAGGTCACTCTCATCTTAAATATCAGGACCAACTTGCCTAGCCCTGGGCTCTTAAGCTCATCATGGGGCAACACAGGATTAGATGATGGATGGATGGAGAGATGGTCTAGCAGCATCAAGGGAATATCTGTGGACTCTGGCATATCCAGTAATGCACAAGTAAACTGACTTCCAAGTGATAAAAAATTTGATTAACCAGAAGGTTCATTACAGAGCAATCAACTGTAATTGTAAATGGAATGGCATATTATCAGGATAATTTTGTAACAAACCTGAATTTTCATTCACAGGTGAAAATAACTCTTAAAACGCAAGTCGCACCCTGAAAAACTTTAGGAATACAACCAGATGAACAAAATAGAATCTTTTATAATACTGAATACCAACTTTATTTCTCTGTAAAGTTGGGATGTTAAATTATTTCCATTTATAAGACGTAATTAATGTTTGAATTTCATTTCTCCTGCCATCCAGCATTACTCTCAGCTGTCATTATCTTCTTGATTTCGTTGAAAAAAAAAAAAAAAAATCACCATAGTCCGACAGATGAATATTCTTGGTGTGATTCAATGTGTGCTGAGCAGTATCACTTTTACTACAAAAATAACTTACACACTGACCAAAGTCTAGGTTCATCCTACCAGCGTGAGTCAGCATGTTTCTTGAGATCTCGTTTCCTAGCATACAGTTTTCCATACTTAATATATTTGAAGTTTCTAAATCTACTATGGGTCAACTGGTGCTCATCAAGGTAACTCTTACGAAGAAGCTCCCCACCACACTCACTACACCTAAATCCTCTCTGTCCTGAGTGAGTGAGTAAGTGTCTATTGAGACAACACTTCTCTGTAAACACTTTCTCACATCCCTCACATCCATAGAAATACTTCAGGGCAGAGTGTGTCAATAAGTGCTCATCTAGGTTACACTTTCTTGCAAACAGTTTACCACATTGATTGCAATGGAAGCTTTTCTCTTGTGTGTGAGAGTGACTACAGTATGCTTGGACAGGTCTCTTTTCCTAGCAAACAGTTTCCCACAGCCATCACACTCGAATCTCTTGACCCCCTGATGAATTAGTAAGTGCTCATGGAGGTACCTCTTACATAATAACTCCTTATCATATTCTTCACATACAAAGCTTTTCTTTCCTGTGTGAGAGAGTGTGTCGAGAGAGGCTACACTTGTGTGAGAATTTTTTTTCACAATGATAAGAAAAATTATCTTTGACTGCTGAGTGTGTCACCATATGGTCAGTGAGGTTGTTTCTGCGAGACAGTCTTCCAGAGTTATAACACTGGAAACCTTTCACTCCAGTGTGAATAAATGAGTGTCTGCTAAGGCTGCTCTTTTTGGTGAAAAGTTTTCCACACTCATGACATGAATCTGAAGGTGCTAAACGAGATTTCTCTTGCAACCGAACCGTCTCCCCCACTGATCACAGTCAAAGTTCTTGCCTTCTGTGTGAAGAAGTGCATGCCTGCAAAGAGTCTTTTTACTGATGAACTGTTTTCCACAATGATCACATTTAAATTTCACACACTGAGTTTCTTCAGCTCCAGCCATCACAATACTTTACCTTACTGGCTCATAATTTCATCCCTGAATAAAAAATAATCTTGACAGAGGACGGCAATATTATGAATTTATCTGTCTCATGTCAAGGTAATACAATATCACAAATACATGGTATGGACACATGACACCAGAACCATAATAATAATAATACAAATCCTCATATGGAATTATAATGTAGATGTACAGTGTAAATATTTGCTGTAGAAATGTGGATGTTACAGGTATACAGATTTTACAGTCTGGGGCACTACACAGTCACAGTGATTGAAGCATGAGACGAAGAAGTGAAGAGGAGCCTTTCTTCTCATGATAAAGTTATATAGGTAAACAGAATGACTTTTTTTGCCTTCTGCATCTGCTCCTTTCCTCTTGGAGTGCAGCTTATGGTCTGCACCTGAAACAAAGTCTGTCATTAACTCCAATCTTCACACCATATATCATACAGTATTACCATAGCATCATCTTGTTACTGTCTATGGGCTCCACAATTACCTCCATGTAAGAAGACTGACAGTTACAGTACAGCCTCAAGGAATATAAAATTTGTTCTTGTCCAGCACAATGAAAAGCCTGTCAAATGAATGGTCTGTTTATTGATAGTCCAACAGGTTTTGCGTGATCCAGCGTTTGTATCAGATTCATGAACAGATAATTAGATGATGATGCTGGGGTGACTGCACGCTGCTACAGGACTACTTCAGATAGGTACAGTACCAGTATGGGGTGACATCAGACAAGGATGAGATGACTGGACAGGTAATGGTTGGCACTGGACAGGTGTAGAGTGGAGTGATTGGATAGGTATGAGGTGACTGGACAGATACTGTGTGACTTTGGACAGATATGGGGTGAGTCAAGAAAGGTGACATCAGACAGGTATGGGATGACTTGAGACAGGCGTGGCATGGGGTGATTTTGGACAGGTATAGGATTACTTTGGAAAATTGTGTTTCCTAATTCAATGGCTTTACAGCCTGTCCCAACATTCCAATGTTGACTTTGGACACCAGTGAACTTACAAAAAAAAAAAAGGTAAAAACCTGCAACAACTGAATACTGTAAACATATTGACAAATGTGAAAATACTATAGCTATATAAATAAATAATAAGTATAGTTTTAAAAACACTACACTCTGAAAATAAATTATATCATTCTGTTTAGAACCCTTCATAAATAGTTGTCTTGGCCTCTGCACTGCTCTTACAATGACTTTGTAACTTCTTGTAGTGAAGTTTTGTAGATCAGTTATATATATACTAGACTCGTGGATGAGCGGTTGTTATACTTGAGTAGTTTTGTAAGTAGATAATCTTTGTTCTCTTTTTGTCATGCAATGACAGGAGAGGTAAAGATGAGTATGGGACTATTTTTATTTGTCTTGGAAATATTAACAAAGTCTCTCACACACGAGTGAAGTATAGAGTCCCGCGAGCTAACCTCCTTGTCTCGCTCTCTCTCTCTCTCCCTCTCTCTTCCACCCTCTCGCCCATGTTGCTAGGCTCCTTCTCCCTACTACCTCTCGGTTCTATAGCTAACCTCCTTCTGAGCTCTGCTTCCTAAATTCTGGTGTAGCAGGGGTCGTGTTACGAGTGTTACACTGTTGTTGGAATGTTCTAGAAACCTGTGTGTGAGGATGTGTGTATGTGTGAGTATGGTCACTAGGCGCTGTCGTGTGCCTGTAAAGCATTCATTGAGTTAGAGTGTGTAAGCATGTTTATCATTGCTCGATTCTCGCAGACACAATACCTCTGACGTGCTGCTTCTATGTGTCTATCTATCTATATATCTATCTATTAACTTTTCTATAATTACTTGTATTTATAATATGGAGTCCTAACATTGCTCGGTCACGCCGCTGGAGGTCCTCCGACAGTAATTATCATTGACATATGCTAATGTATTAGTACCTAATATTGATTATAATATTGTATACATATAATATTCATAGTAAATTGCAATGATCTAGTAGTATTACATTTTAAACAAGTTGTATACATATCTGAATAAATACAATGATTGTTGTATGACATTTTGTAAGATGTGTATTTATAACAGACATACACATATAATTGTGCAATGGTAATACAGCTAGGTTATTACATTACATATTGAGTTATCCCTTTAGTAATGTCTAATATTTCACCTAACTTGTATGATGATTTTTGTAATACAGAATTGTGGTAAAATTGTATGACTTTACATAATATTGTAGTAACATTGTGGTAATACATAATTGTATTGTAATTGTTACATTGTAGTAACATTGTAGCAATACATAATTGTAACATTTTATGAATTGTTACACAATATTGTGGTAATGCATAATTGTGTTGGCCTTATAATTGTAGTTACATTTTGTTAATGCAACTGTTACATAATTGTGTTGGCCTTATAACTGTAGTTACATTTTGTTAATGCAACTGTTACATAATTGTGTTGGCCTTATAACTGTAGTTAAAGTTACATAAAAGTTACATCTTGTTAATGCAACTGTTACATGTTTGTGTTGGCCTTATAACTGTAGTTACATTTTGTTAATGCAACTGTTACATAATTGTGTTGGCCTTATAATTGTAGTTAACGTTACATAAAAGTTACATCTTGTTAATGCAACAGTTACATAATTGTTACATATTTATTGTAATTACATAATTGTAGCAAGTGTAACATAATGCAATCGCTTGTCGTTACATAACTGTTACATATCGTTTGTAGATACATAATTATAATAATTGCAGTCCTAACATTGAATCCGGTCATGCTGCGGTCGATGATAGTGATGATGTGTCATGCCACTAGCTTGTGGAGACAACAATTTGCTTTTTTGTTTGTGTGTTTATGTGGTATTTTGGCATTTGTAATAACACTTACACTTATTTTCATTTGTTTGTTATGTGATCTTACTGTATTTTTTTTTTTTTTTTTATGGCCTTCCTTGTAACTTAATTTATCTGTTTCCACTAGGTAGTTTTAATTAATGTTTAATACAGTTCTTTTAATCGCTCACTGAGTAACTGTGATGGTATATTTTCTTTATTACTTTGTAGATGTAATAATGTATAGCTGTATGTGTGAAACACTTATTTTATGTAGGTATAAATGGTAACACTCGTTGGTAGTAACTAATGCTATAATAAATGAATGAATATATACAGTGTAGAATAATTATTGTTGGTGATTATTTAGTGTTTGAGTTATGCAGATAATTGAAGTAAGTATGTGTACGGAAGTTGTAACTATACGGCACGTTTTATATGTTTGTGCAGAAGTTTTTTGTCTATCACTGTGTATTGTATAAATGAAGTAACTATGTAACTTACTTAAATTTTACCGTGGTGGGAATGGTGTGAGTAGTGTTACACGTGGTGATAGCGTTGTTCTTCACGGGTTGATTGACGTGTTGTCATCTCAGCAAACACGTACTGTATGGTGACATCGACTTCTCACACTGGTGGCTGTGGTGTGTAACAGAGTAGCAATGAGTAACCTGAGTGAAGATGAGTGAGTAAGATGAGTTGTGAATATGGGCTTGGTATTTGCTTCGTCGTCTTGACCTCTTCACTCCTGCGTCAGCGGTGGAGGTTGGATGGAGGTAGTAGAGAGAGGAGGGTGAGGTCTGGTGGTTGTGAGTTGTGAGTCGTGTCTCACCCTTCGTTTGTTTGTTTTGTTTTTCTTTCTCGATGTATTCTCAGTCCTTTTCTCTTGTGATTTACTTGTTGTGGGATGAAGACTGCCGCTACTTGTAGGTGCGTGTAGAAGATTATACAGACGACTCGTAGAGTTGTTACTTGTAGTTGATCGTAGATTGTTGTAGTTCGTTGGTTCGTCGTAGAAATTGGAAGATTGTTTGTATCAATATTATGTTAAACTACTGGCAAGGCGTCCTGTGACCTCTTCACCTCTAAATCAGCGTGATGATCGGGGAGACGGAGGGGGGGTTGGAGAGAATACTGTCAGGAGCTGGTTGTGAGTTGTTGGTTGTGAGTTGTTGGTTGTGAGAGGTATTTTTTGTTTTCAATCTTGATAATGCAGAATCAACTGTACACTCGTTGACTTGTAGGCTTGTAGACTCATAGGCTTGTAGACTTGTAGGCTTGTAGACTCGTAAGCTTGTAGCTTGTATTTTGTAGGAATTCACTGTAGATTCGTAGACGAGGTTCATACGTTCGCTGCCGCCATATCTCACAATAACTTTGTAACTTCTTGTAGTGAAGTTTTGTAGATCAATTATATATACAGTATATTAGACTCGTGGACGAACGGTTGTTAAACTTGAGTAGTTTTGTAAGTAGATAATCTTCGTTCCTTTTTTGTCATGCAATGACAGGGGAGGTAAAGATGAGTATGGGACTATTTTTATTTGTCTTGGAAATATTAACAGTCTCTCCCACACGAGTGAAGTATAGAATCCCGCGAGCTAACCTCCCTGTCTCGCTCTCTCTCTCTCTCTCTCCCTCTCTCTTCCACCCTCTCGCCCATGTTGCTAGGCTCCTTCTCCCTACTACCTGTCGGTTCTATGGCTAACCTCCTTCTGAGCTCTGCTTCCTAAATTCTGGTGTAGCATGGGTTGTGTCACGTGTGTTACACTGTTCTTGGAATGATCTAGAAACCTGCGTGTGAGTATGTGTGTATGTGTGTGTGTGGTCACTAGGCGCTGTCGTGTGCCTATAAAGCATTCCTTGAGTTAGAGTGTGTAAGCAGGTTTAGCACTGGTCGATTCTCGCAGACACAATACCTCTGACTTGCTGCTTCTATCTGTCTGTCTATCTATCTATCTATCATGTTTTCTATACTTAATTGTATTTATAATATGGAGTACTAACACTGCCTCCAAGAGAGAGAATAAAATATAAAAAGGCTTTAAATCAAAGTAGTGACAGATGGATAAAAGCAAAACATACTGAAAGAGTTTGGGTTAATAAAATGAAACAGGATGGATATACTGTATATTGAAAATCTGTGGACAGCTTAGAGAGAGTGTTTGGTACAGACTGGAAAAGGATTCGTGGTACCGCAAAGACCTCAGGTAATAAGACAAGAACAGTAAGTAGGTTTGTGATGACGGAAAGAGAAGTGGAGGAGACAAGGAAAAGGTGTACAGTATGGGTTGCAAGAAAGGAATTTGGATGATAGAGCAAAATATATATTTCTATGCTGATATCAGTAAGCCTATGGAAATAAGTAAACAGAAAGGTTAAATGATGACCTTAGAATGGAAATTTCTCTAATCCTAAGAAACTGTCTTAGAAAATTGTGTGAACGCATATAAAAAAGAAATAAGAAAACAAAAACGTGGGAAAACTGTCATAAGTTGGAAAGGCTATTTTTCTTTTTTAAGCAAAAGTTTTGGGAATAAGGTTAAAAGCTGATGAAAGTTGCATTCACTGTTGCTATCCGAACTAACAGGTTATCAGTGCATTACTAAAAATCTAGTAGGCTTAAACATGATACTTGCTCAGTGGCCAGAGAATTTCTGTGTCCAAAGGTATCCCATCGTGGATGCGACTAGTGTTGCGTATGGGGTGACATTCAACAGCAGTTATTCCAATGGCTTTACGCTGTAGAATATATTCGGACATTCTGGGTGTAACTCTGATCACCAGTGAACTGACAAAACTGGGAAAATCCGGAACAACTGAAAATACAAATAAGTCGGCACCGAAAAGCTTTGGTGAAAACTGCTCTATGTGGTAAGTTAATATGATAATGCTTCCAACAACAGTTTAACAGATTTACTACTGTAAAACTGATTACCAAGGGAAATGCCGCAGCTCCCTAAAAATGAATGGGACTTCAACTTCAAAATCCATTCTGATGAAATTATACATTTACCATTTTGTCTTCAATGGCATTAAAATTGTCTGAGCCAGTAACATTGCAGTACTACTTATGGACCCCGTGCAGTGACTCATCGCGCCAGAAAGGCCGCAAACATGATACACAGGGGCACAGCAGAGCACTGGCATTTTAGCTGTATTGGGGCAGCCTGTGTGCAGAGAAAAAAATCAAATAAGAGTTATTTCCATCTTGGTAGATTTCTGCCCGGACTGGCGCTGCTATCAAAGGTGTCCTTTGTCTTGTTATTTATCTTCATTTTTGGACCAGTAATATCTCTTAGACGGAGTTTTCTTGAAGTAATTTAGTTGTCAAAGATGTTCCTACTGATATTTTCTTGTACAGCACATTCCTTGAGTCTGGACGATGGACACATTCAGCCTTGTAGTTCTCTTCTTAAGCCCTGTAATACATCAATGTTGTATGGTTAATTTTTTTAAAAATTGATATTAATACCAGACCACCAACAAAGTACTGTAAAATCTATGCTCTGTCTGTCTGTCTGTCTGTCTCACAGACACACACATCAATTCCATATCTTTCTCACCCCTCTCTACCCCTAATTCTTCCTCTTTCCTTCTCGTTTCTCCTCTCCCCTTCTGTCACACCTGCCCTCTACCTCTCACCTTCCCCTACTCCTTAGACTCCCTCTTGCTCCTTCCCCCTCTCTTTATCTCCCTTTTTTAATGCCTGCTCTCTTACTCCCATCCTTCTTCCTCCTCAGTCTCCTTCCTCCTCCCTTCTTCCCTCTCTCTCTTACCCCTGACCTCTGCCTTTCACCCCTCCCATGCTCTCACTCTCCCTTCATCCCTGCGTTATCACTGACCCTTTGCTTCCACCCTTCAATCCTCTAATTTGCCTCCCCCTTCCTCCCTTTTTCTACTTTGCTCTCCCTCTGTTACAATTTTCTCCATCTCCCACCCTCGTTGCCCCTCATTTTCCTTCTTCCTTCCTTGCCATCATTTTTCTCTCCGTTCCTTCATTTTTCCTTCATGTTTCTCCCTTTCTCTTCTTTCTTTTCCTCTTTCCATCTGTTACACCTGCTCTCCATCTCTCATCCTTCCCTACCCTCATTCTCCCTCTCCTTCTTCCCTTTCCATTATTTTCCTTCTCTTTTCCTTCATCTTTCCCCCCTGTTATCCCTTCCTCCTCTTTCTTTCTCCCCCTCCCTGTGTTACAACTGCTCTTCTTCTCCTACCCCTCCCTGCTTCTCACTCTCCCCTCTTCTAAGGAAGCTTCCCTCAGCTCTTCCCTCTCTTATACCTGTTCCCTGTCTCTGTCACCCTTTCGTGCCACTCTTTCTCCCTCGTCTTTCCTCTGTCATCATCATTTTCCCCTCCTCCCTTCCTTTTTTTTTATGTGAGGAAGAAGGAACCAAAGGCCATGAGCCTGCAATTATTGTTCCTTCCAAAAGAAAAACAATATACAAGACATAGCCAAATTCAAGATCCGATCATTTCGAGATGCCTGGACACAGTGCCTTTGAAATACTGGAGGTCAAGTAGGAAGCAGGAAATATAGACAGAGGGAGACAGTTCCAGAGTTGATCTGTTGCATAAAAGAAGGAAAGGGAGTAACGATTAACTCTTGCATTAGAGAGTTGGACACAGAGATGGGATGAGAGTTTGCTGCTACTGTAGACGGGTGCTACCTTGCCCATCATAGAGGTGGAGGAATGCATGGAGACAGTTCAGAGGGAGCAGTGACCATTGAAGTAGCTGGGATAAAAGAGATAAAGCTGCACCTGTGCGACAGAAGAGACAGAGCTTGATGGGATTCAGTAAGAGGAGGAGAGTTAATGAGACGAAAAGCCTTGGACTTCTGCCGTAATGAGAAGAGCTGTATGTGGGAAGCCTCCACACCCACATGAGAGTTGTAGACCACACAGGAAGGAGGATAAACCCTGTATAGAGTCAAACAATTGTGCAGGGGTAAAGAAGGGAACGGAGTCGGCTTAGCATACCTAATCTCTTGGAAGCAGAGTTTACAAGAGATGTAATATCAATCTTTTCCAAGATATGTCCTGAGTAAACGAAACCCAAAGCATGATCAATGATGATACAGGATTAGGTTGAATAATATTAAACATTAGTGGGTATACCTGTGGAAGATTTTGTCGGGTTGATATGAGTAAAAACTGAGTCTTTGATTTGCATTAAAACAACCAGATTATTTTTACCCCAGTCAGAGATACGAGCCAAGTCAGACATTAGGTGTGACATAGCCACATCCCTTGTTTGTTGAAGTAACTGCTGAGGATGGGGATTGCCGAAACCGAATGGAAAGGTGATGGCTGGAGTCATCAGCGGTATGAGTGAATAAGGGTTAGATGTACAGCTCAGGTCATTGATGAATAAAAGTAAGAGAGTTGGTGATAGGACAGAGCCCTGAGGAACACAACTGTTGATAGATCTAGAAGAACGATGGCCGTCTAAAACAGCGGCTTATAGAAAACGACCACAGAAAGGAAGCTAGAGATGAAGGCACAAGATTGAAGGATAGAAGTCGTAAGAGGGGCAGCTTCGAAATTAAAGATTTATGCCAGACTCGATAGAGAAGCCTTTGAGATGCCAGGTGCAATGACAAAAGCTTTTATTAAAGTCCCGAAATGAAAGGATGACCAGGAGTCTGAAAGGTAGGTGAGAAGATCGCCAGTCGAGCGTCCCTGACGGAACCCATAATGACAATCAGAAAGAAGGTTGTGATAGGAAGATGCTTTAAAAATTTTTCTATTTAAGAATTGAATCGAAAACTTTTGAGATACAGGATGTTAAAGCAATTGGACGATAGCTTCTAGAGGGTTGGGAATGGTCACCCGTTCTTCGGGACATGGCCGAATGACATCAAACTTCCAGCATGGAAGGAAAGGTACAAGTTGATA
The DNA here is from genome assembly GCF_032717465.1 of Coenobita brevimanus. Taxonomy (NCBI): domain Eukaryota; kingdom Metazoa; phylum Arthropoda; class Malacostraca; order Decapoda; family Coenobitidae; genus Coenobita; species Coenobita brevimanus. The sequence continues at coordinate 18,000,979 of NC_136967.1, forward strand.
GACAAAGGCGAAAGTGTTTGCCTAAGCAGGGGTGTAAGTAACAGAAGCACAGTTCTTGAGAACAACAGGAGTGACTCCGTCAGGCTCATATGCCTTATTAGTATCGAGGACCTGTGATGGCAGAAAATATATCAGCTGAAGAAATTTTAATGTCAGCCAAGAGGAAGTCAGAGTGGGTAAGTGATGGAGGAACAGCACCTGGAATTGTTCAAGGTGGAACTGGGAGGAGAAAGTCTAGAAGGAAGAGATCTGCTTTTATTAGTAGAAGAAATAGCTATAGAGCCATCAGAGTAGAAAAGAAAGAGGGAAGGATGATGGAGGTAAAAGTTGTTAGAAAGGTTTTTGGCTAGAGTGCCAGAAGGTGCGGGAAGAATTCGAGTTGAAGAGCTAAATAATGGTCCCTCTCCCCCCCGGGGGACTCCGAGGCCCTTCCTAAGTCTCTGTATCTCTCCCTCCCACCCCCCCATTTCTCCTGCTGTCCGTTTTTCACCCCTCTGTTCCTACTCTTCTCCCCTCTTCGTGGCAAACTCCCCCTCTGTATTTCTCCCCTCTACACCTCTCCTTCCGACATCCCCTCCCCCTTCGCTCCTCATGATTTTTTAGCTCCCCATTGTACCTCCCCCTTCCCCATCTCTCTCTCTCTCTCTCTCTCCATTTTTGTCTTTTTTTCCCTTTACCTCCTCCTCCCTCACCCTCACTGCTGATTGCCCTTCATTTCACTCCCATATCTTCCTCCGTCTCTTGCCTCCCTTCCTAATATCCACCTTCCTCTCTCCCTCCTTTTCCACTGCTGCCTATCTTTCCTCTATATCTGTCTCCATATGTGTTTCGTTTCCCCTCGCTACACTGGCTTCTTCCCTTCCTTTTCCATGTGCTTTTCCAATCCCCTTTCCTCTCCCCTGCGTGTGTTTCCTTTTACATGTGTCTTGCATGCAAACCTATTTGATATTCCTCATTCCCTCATATTTATCTGTTTTTGTATTTTCCCTTGGACTCCCTCACTTCCACCTTCCATGCTCCATCACTCATCCTTATCCCTCCATATCCTATCTCCACGTGTCTCCTCCCACCGTCTACCTGTCTGTCTCTCTCTTCACTGCTCTTTTCTCTTTTTTCCTTTCTCCCTGCAATCACCAGCGTGCATGTTTTCTGCTACCTTCCTTTTTTTTTTTTTTTTTTTTTTTTTAATTCTCCTTGTCCACTGCTATTCTCTCTCTCCCATCTCTCCCCCCCATCAGCGTTCTCCTTTTTTGTCATTCCTCTCTTCTTTCACACTCCCTCTCCATTATATTCCATTTCCTTAATTCTCTTCTTCCTCCAGTTATTTTTTTTGCGTCTTATCATGATTCCTTACTTTACTGTTACTCCCTCCCCCCCTCTCACTCTCTCGCCATTTATATTGCCTTGCACCCTTTCCAATCCTTCTTCTCCTCATATTCTCACCTCGTACCACCATGTTCTCACTCCCACTTTCAGTTTCTCCCTTTTCCATTTTGTTCTCCCTTTTCTTTTATTTATCTTTTTCTCACACCCTACCCACTGCTACTCCTCTTCCCTCCCTGTCTTTATCCAATCTTGCCTCCTTTTCCTCTATACCTCCCACCTTTCTTTCGCTCCCTCTCCTATTTGCTTTTCCTGACCTTGCTCTTCTGTAATTGTCTCCTTGCTTTCCCTGCACCTCTTCCTGTTTGCTCTATAGCCTATTGCTTTTACCAGCACCTCTCTCTCTCCTCTCTCTCTCTGTTATGTGTCTTCCCATGCCTCCCCTTCTTCACTACCCCTGTCGATCGCTGTTTATACCCCTTTTCTTATTACCGTCTCTCTTTATGCGTGCCCTTTATTTATTTACTTCCTCTTCGTCACTCTTCATATTCTGTTGCTAATTTATCTTCTCTCCTTCTTTTTCCTCCATTCTTTTTCCTTTTTACAATTTACTGTCATAGCGTTCATCTTTCTTTCCAATATTATTTTTCCATCTTTTCTTCCCCATGTCGGTTTCCTCATTCTCTCTTTTTATTCGAATCTTCACTCACTTTTTCCACATTAAAATTCCGTTCTCCCATCTCCTTTCAATTGGAATTGCTTCGATCGCTGTTTCTCCCTCTTTCTCACTGCCCCTGTTTATTCCTATTTGTTTTCCTAATCCCCTTCATCTTTCCATCCTTTAACGCTTGTGTTATTTTTACATTTCCATCATCACTTTTCCTCCACCTGCGTCACTGTTTCCCTTCTCCACTTTTCCTCTTCCTTTTTTTTTTTTTTTTAAATAACAGAACATAGGAAGGAAAAACAAATGGATAAGGAAAAAATCCATACACCAGATTGCTGGTGTCCTTTTGTTCATAAAATATCTGTAACAGTTAGGATTGAACAGCAGTAGGTTTAAGTTTGGAGGGGAAACAAACTCTGGGGAAGCGAGTTCCAGAGAGATGCAGTTCGGGGGAGTGAAAGAATTCTGACAGTTCTGTAGTATGCCTGAGTGGCATTCCAGTCATGAGCGCTGCCAGCTGCCCGTGTAGCACGAGGGAAGGCATGGAGAGGTAGCACCATGGATAGCAACTTCTGTCTGAACACCTGCTGTAGAAATATCTGTGAAATAACTCAAGGGAGGCAACATTCCTTCTTACTTGTAGGGAGGTAGTATATTGAGTAAGAGCCAGGGTTAATAATAATTCTAACACAGCTTTGTTCTGAATTTTGTCTACTTGTTTCAATGTAACCTCTCCACATCCGCTCCCACCAAGGGCGCAGCAGTATTCAGCTGAGAGCACACACATACCTCTTCTATAAATTATAACTAACTGCTCGTCCCAGTGAAGAAGTTCATGGACTCTGCTTACAATAATCCCAAGTTTCTTTGCAAGGCGGATATAGCAAATGATCTAGCATGAGGGGTCCAGCTGAGGGTAACATTGTTAAGCGAGACGCCGAGAATTTCCAATACTTTTGGGAAATGGGAATATTTGTAGAATGAGGCTGTAATATACGATTTTGGCAATACCTGTCTATTAGTCAAATTGTATATATTTAGTTTTACTAGCATTAAATGAGACAACGTTATTTTGTGGCCCCATTCACTGATCGTGGATAAGTCTTGATTTTAAAGAGAGATGGCTTTACTGAGGTGAGAGAGATATCGGACTTTGGTAAATGGATGTCTGAGTGTGAATGAACTATGAAGTGTTGAGTCATCTGCATATGAATGGATGGGTTTGTGGGTGACAGAAAAGAGATTATTAATATGAATGAGGAACAGGGTTGGAGCCAGTACTGATCCCTGCGGCACGCCGTCGCTTAACCGGGAGTGGAAAAGTGGAATATACATCATCTACTTTTACTCTTATTTTTCTATTGCTGAGATATGAGGAAATCAAAGGAACAAAAGAGTTTAGTCCCCATAGCAAGGGAGTTTGGACAACAGGGAATGGTGTCACACTGTCGAAAGCTTTAGAAATATCCAGGGATACTGCATGAGTTTCATCATGTAGGTCAACTGATTGATGGATGGAATGAGTCACGAGATTGAGTATGGTCAATGGTGGATCTTTCTTGGCGAAAACCATATTGTCTTTTATCACTAATTAAGTTGTTGGATCTCAAGATGTTTAACTATGTGCTTATTAATTACAGTTTCAAAAACCTTACCAAAAGAAGATGTGACAGCTATTGGTCTGTAATCAAAGAAGGGGTCAGAGGAACATCCTTTCTTTGGAATTGGTGGATATTGAAGCTTCTTTCCATGAATTAGGGAATGAAGAAGCATGTATGCATAGTCTGAATAATTTTGCAAGAACAGAGGACAGTTCTGGGGAACACTTTTTTTCAAAAACAATTGGCAGAATTCCATCTGGGCCTGGAGCTTTGTTGGTAGGTAAATTGTCTAGGATAGATTTGTACAACCACTGCGTCTGTATTTTAAGTGGAACAATGTCGGGAGAGTCAAGTTCTAGTGCTGGGACATTTTGGGTGGCTTCCTCTAAGTGTATAATTTCTGGCAAATGTACTGGCAAAGATATCTGCTTTACCACGCGGGTCACTTGTAAGGTTGCCATCTGGAGATTTTATTGGGGGAATGGATGATGACTTGTTAAAATTATTATTGAAAGAATTGAGAGCTGACCAGAATATTCTATTAGGGTTGTTAAGTAGGTTTTGATGCTTGGTTTTGAAGAAAGTTTGATTTAGCAAGATTTATTACAGCTTTTGCATGGTTTCTAGCAATTTTAAATTAAGAGAGGGATTCAGATGTTTTTGATTTCAAGTAATACTTATATGCTGATGACTTCTTGGGTATTCTCAAGTCTCACCTTTTTCATCTTCTTACAACAACTCCAACAATCGGTCCCTTAATCACAGATAACAGTGAGCAACAACTGATGATGAAACTATGATGACGAAAATTCTTAATACTTTCTTTGTGTCAGTATTTACAACAGACAATATAGATATGATTCCTGCTATCTTCCCAAGTTTCTCCTTAAGAAGAGGGCAACATAATCACTGACATTACTGTTAGTGAGTAAGCGACATACTACTTTCAATTAGTAAATTAAAAGAGAATAAAACACCGGGACCGGACAAAATATCTCCACGTGCATTAAAAAGGAATTGCAGAAGGAAATATCAAAGTCTTTATCTAGAGCCTTTTAACTTATCACTTAAGAGCAGTAAGGTACCACATGAAATGGAAGCTTGCTAACTTGTAACTCCAGTATTCAAACAAGGCAACAGAGCACAACCAGATAACTACACAGCCCAATAAGTTTAACATCGGTGGTTTGCAAATTGCTTGAAACTATTATCAGAGACAAGTCTGTGAGAACAGAAACAATCTCATTAACGATTCGCAACATGTTTTCGAAATAATCGCTCTTGCCTCACGAATCTGTTGGACTTTTCCAGTGATATACTGGAACATGTATGACGAGACTAAATCATAAGTGATGTTGTCTACTTCAATTTTCAAGACTTTTGACGAAGTTCCACAATAAAAGACTCCTCCAGAAGCTAGAGGTACATGGATTCAGTGATGTGGTTCATGGGTGGGTAGAAGATTGGCTCTCCGGCGAAAGCAAAGAGTTGTAATAAATGGAAAAGAGTCAGACTGGATAAACGTTACAAGTGGAATGCAGCAGGATTCAGTGTTAGATCCTATTCTTTTTTCTAATATATATAAATATAAATGATAATTGATGTGAAGGATCATGCTGTAAGATTTCAAAAGTTGCTGACGATACCAAAATAGGTAACAGAGCAGGTAGCTCTGCAGAGGAAGGCAATTCAGAGATATCTTGATCAACTATTTAACTGGGCCTAAGCATGGCAAATTGATTTCAATATCAATAAATGTAAAGTGCTAAACATCAGCAATAATAATGTAAGAGCTAAGGTAGCATGAATAATGTCCAGCTTGATAATGTAAACTATGAAAAAGACTCAGGAGTTATAATAACAAACGATGTGAAACCAAGCAAACAATGTACAGAAGCTGTGAGAAAAGACAATAAATTGGATTGTATTCATATGTAGAGCATTTGAACATAAATCCGAAAATATCGTCATCACTTTGTATAATTTCTTGGTACTCCCAGCAATTGAAGTATTGCGTCAATTTTGGCCACCGTATTATAAAAAGGATATGGAGAAACCAGAAAGAGTACAGCCGAAAGATGACAAAGATGATACCTAGACTGAGAAATAAACCATACGAGGAACGTTTAGAAGCCCTGAATCCCTTTACCCTGGCTAAGTGGAAGTTACAAGGTGACTTTAATTCAAGTATTCAAAATATTCAAAGAACATGATAACATGGCTGTCGATTAATGCTTCACAGTTGATCACTCTGAATTACACTAGAGGCAATGGGCAGCAAAATACGGGCAAACGTTTCCAGTCGTATGAAAGCTAAGCATTTCTTCTTTAATAGAAAGCCAGAATGTATGAAACAAATTGCCCTCCAATGTGGCAAATACCAATAAAGTATTAGCCTTTAAAATGTCACTTCTCCATAAGTATCTGTCGTCTAACCCCCAGCTTAATATGTTCACTCCTGAATAAAACGTTTCCTTCCTCAGAGCTCTGGATCAATTCTATTGAATGCAAATATAATATATAAGCACAGACTAGGATATATATATATATATATATATATATATATATATATATATATATATATATATATATATATATGTGTGCTCGGACTATAGGCATAGGGCTTGCCAGCCTTCTCCCAAGGCCCAGTAGTACTCCTACACATCAGCCACTTCTACGTGTCAGATAGCCTTGGGTTACTGGTCACTACTCTTACTTTCGACCTGTGATGGGCTGTGAATCACTGAGGGTCCCTGTTAGTGAAGTGACCACAATTGAGATTTTTTTAACTTACCAGGTAACGTCTGTGCTTATCCCGCATAGGAAAGTTCCTTATCTCAGTGAAGTGAACAGAGCTGGGACCTGATTGACTGCTGCTACCTTAAAAGCGCCAGGCAAGGCTGCCGCACCATCCCTGAACATCCACACTGTGCACTGTGTAATTTCCATGCTGTGTCAACAGAAGCCCCGTTAACTCAACGTACTCGTACATAATGTCATGCGTTATTTATTTGTTTATTTGGTTATTCAATTTACTTTACTACTTTCTTTTTCAGGTTATTGAAGCTTGTAGCTTATAGATGAAGTATTATAGAATGTAACTTTTTCTTTGCAGTCTTTCCTTTGAATTCAGTTTTTCCATGCTGTATTGGTGGTTTTTCTCACTTTTCCTGCCAGTTTTAACTGTGGATGGTTTGGGGGCGGGGGAGCCTTCCTGCATTACTATCCTAATCCTTCAGCATGTAGAATTAGATCTCATAGTTGCTAGTCTACTCTGTAACAAACAGCCTCTGAAAGGACCATAAGGCTTGTTGGTGTTTCCCTTGCTTTGTACCCCTTTGTACTCTGTTTTTTCCCCTATCTTTCTTCTTTCTTTCCGTTACCATATTCCTTTTTCTGTAGCCTGTCCTCCATCACTCACTCTTGGTGCACTGGTAATCTTGCTTCCTTCCTTCGCCCTTTCCATTTTTATATACTTTTTTCCCCCTCTACATTTCTCTTCTTTCACCCTTATCTGTAACCATTTGTTCCTCTTTTCCTTCGCCTTCTCCATCCTTCCATTCTTCTTCTCCGTCCGTGTTAGGTCTCCCTTCCTCAGTTTCCCCTTTCCCACCCCTCCTGTCTCTTGTCATTCCCTCCTCCCCATCTCGCTCTCCATTTTCGTTTTGCCTCTCCCTGCTTCCCCTTTTCTCTCAACTCCTGCCGATTACTGCTTATTTCCTTTCCCATTTCCTTTCCCTGTGTTAGTTCTTCCCTATTTCTCTGTACCTCCCCTTCTGTCATTCTCCCAACTCAGTGCTAATCTGTCTTTCCTTCTTTTCTCCTTAATTGTTTGTGTTCTATTTCATTTACGTACCTTTCTTCACTCATCCTTATTAGTTAAGTGCGTTCCCATTTCCTTCATCTAGTCCAATATCCTTCCTTCTTCTCTCTTTCCAGTTTGCCTTCTTCTTCTCTTCGCCATTGCTCTTCACTAATTTCTACTCACTTCCTTTTGTCTCTCTTTCTCTTCTACCTCTCTATCGCTCTCCCAACCCATTTCTATTTATTCCTCTTTCCTCCTTCACTTTTTACTCAGTTTTTCCCTCATGTCTCCCTCCATTTTTGTATTATTTTTCCCAAGTGTGCCCTTTTTCACACTCTCTCCTCCCTTCTCTTCATCTCAATCCCTTCACTGTCCCTATCCATTGCTATTTATTGCTGTTCCCCCTACGTCACCCACCGTCCTCCTCTCTCTTTCTCTTCCCATCTATCTTTATACCTTTTTTCACGTCTGCCCCTCAACCCTCTCCCTCTTCCCTGCCCTTCACTTCATCTTTCTCTATACCTCCTCTCTTTTAAACTCCCTTGATTCGCTCTTCCCTTCATCCCAAAATTATATCGTTCTGTTCTTCTTCCATTTGTATTGCTTTTCCATGCGTACTCTCCTTCACTTTCTTTTCCACATTTCTTTCATCTCTCTCCCACTTACCTCCTCTTCTTCATTCTCCTTTGTGCATTGTTGTTTCTTCCTTTTCCATACATCATGTCTCCCTCAATCTTTCTTTTCTTTCCTCCAAATCCATGCTTTGTATTCTTTTTCACTGCGTACCCTTCTTTCTCGCCTTCCTTTCCTTTCCCTTCATCTCTCACACTGCCTTTTAACTCTTCACCTTCCCTCACCATTGCTATACCTACTCCCCGCCTCCCCCCTCTCCATTTTCCATTACTCCCTGCCTCGCCTATTCACTCTCCTTGCAAAATTCCTTTTCCCCTTCCCCCTCTTACCCTCCAATTATAGTTCTCTTACTCTCCCTCTCCTCTCTATCCTTCCCTTCTTCTCTGTCCTCCCTCCCATCTTTTTCACTCATTCCCTTCTCTCCCTCTGTCTGACCCATCCCTCCTCCCTCTCCTCCCTACCATCACCCCCGTTCTCCCTCATCTCATGCCTACCCTTCTCTCCACCTCTTCATTCTTCTCTGTCTCTCCTCTAAGCATCTTTCCCCTCTCCATCCTATCCATCCTCCATTTCTTCCCTCATCTTACCTACCCTTCTTTAGTTCTCTTTGCTCCCTCCTCTCTTCTTTCCTTCCCTCCACCCTACTTCTTCCTCCTCTTACTCTCCCACTTTCCACAGTCATACGTCTTCTCCCTATCTCCTTTTTCCTTCTCCTTCTCCTCCTCCTCCACAGTTAATTATCTAGAAGAAAATAATTAAATATTCGCAACACGGATCCAGACATCGTCGTTCATGCTTAACTAGCTTGGTTGGACTTCTTCCATTATGTTTACTTTAATCATATGACGACTCAAGAGCAGTAGATATACCGGTAATTTATCTCGACTTTCAGTAAGAATTTCTACAGTTCTTCATAAGCGTCTCGTAAGCACAACAGAAGCCTGTGTAATAAAAGCAAATACGCAGAAATTGGTTACAACACTGGCTTTCAGACCGAAGACAGCGATTTAAGACAAACGGAAAGGAATCAAAGTGGCGTAATGTGATTAGTGGTGTTCCCAAGGGCTCAGTACTTGGACCGATACTTTCATTATCTACATAAACATACATATGTGCCAAAATTACTTAACTTGTGATGAGTTTGTTATAATATTGGTGGAATCGATGAGCCCTTTTAGTAAAGAATTAACTTCTTGAGTCCGAACTGGTGAGCAACTTTGGCTTTCTTCTCACCTCCGTCAGTCGTCC